>NW_005187695.1:346328-408382 GCF_000239375.1 Pundamilia nyererei | reverse complement strand
ATAACGTTTTGGTAATTATTAGAGTCAGGAAGGAGAATTAGCCAATGAGCTTCCTGCATCCTTGGTCTCACAGTCAGATCCATCTGTTGTCATGTTTGGTTTTGAAATACAGTCAGATTAAAGTTTATTCTCAGACTCAGTGTCACAGTGGCTGCACACATTTTTATATATAGTGTATGTTCCAATAACTTACTGTTGTGAGGTTGGCATGTACTTGGTAGTTTACAGTTTTCACCTGAAGTAAAGTCATTATTGTGTTTTCTGGAACCTTTCAAACATCGTCCAACGAACTGATTCTGCTTTCAGGAAAGAGACTGAAAAGCTACTAATTTTCAGTGTTTTCTTGCTCTGAGCACCACAAGGCAAATACAATTTATTTCCATTACATTCATCGGAAGGCAGACATCTCTACACGATCTCCAATACTGGGAAACACAGCACTACAGGCAACAGGAAAAATACTTATATTTGATTAGTGGTTAACATTTCTTGTAAGGGATTTGCATCCTGAAACCCTGGATATTTGTTTCATTAGTTCTGGCCCAGTTCTGGTTGGCACAGGCTTTTTTTAAGCAAACGACAAAGTCATACTGACTCATTAAATGGGTAATTTTGCATTAGCGCATGATACAGAAACCAAATTGTGGTGACTGACAGCAGGCTGTGCAGCACTCTAATGCTTCTGATCTATATATTTATGCTCCCTGGTGTCACATACATCACATACTGTTATCGTGTGAGAGCAGTCATGCAGAGATAAAAATCGAGCACAGAAGGGGAAAAAAATGACAGTTTTTCTTCCAACACTGGCCTCAATCAATCATAATTCAAAGCAGCAGTTCAACGCTGTGCATAATAAAAGGAGAAAGCAACACTTCATGTCAGAGAATAACCCCCGCAGCACCTCATACGTCAATGGTATGTAACAGACTGAAAGGTTACTTCAGATGTTCTAGCATTCGTTAGCGAGTCAGAGAGCGTACATGTGAATGTATGTTTGTATGCGCTCTACATGAGTGTGGAGCTGTGCTGTAAATAAGCAGTGCGGCCCCCCGGGGATGTGCAAGGGCAGGTCAATGGGATAAAAGAGTCAAACGTGCACACTCTGCTGCAGGAGATCGGCAGCCTGAGCAGAATATATTAAAAACTCTTAAATTGAAACTAAATCTCTTCTTGGGAACATTATAATGCTGAGAAGGTCCCTGGAGGAATTTAAATAAACACATTGTCTTGAACAGAGAGAAATCACTGTGCCTGTTTTTTCTTCTTGATTGTCCATTTAGCTCCTGTCTCTTCTCCCACACTCACTATCGTTTTTAAATATGACTGCTGCAGCAAAACTTTCATCTGATTTTTCAAAGCAGGGTGTAGACCACGGAGAGCTTAAAGACACTGTGCAGCTTCCAGAAAACTATTGTTATTAGTCGTATTCAGCAGTGTTGCCTGCATTTGGGTGCAGCTTATGCTCACATGCAGTGTGTGTGCTAGCACCGATTACACTATCCTACTCTTAGGCTCCACTGCTTTATATTGACTACTGGATGCCATGTATGTTGTATAACTGGGAAACCAACAAATGCAGAAATGGTAAAAAGAAAGTACTCCAGGTTTTTCATACCATAATAAAAGTCATGTGGTCCTTAGCAGGTCTTAAAATGAGGTAAATCCAGCCTCAGATCCACTACAAAGTACACATGTACTGCTTCCATAGGAATTCTGATAATCAAATTACATGTATAGAAACCCCAGTGAAGAACGAGTCAGTCCACAGGCTTATGGAGGCGACCAAGAGAACCTTTTTAATTCAGTTAAATTATTTTGTAGCACCAAAGCACAACAGCAGTTGGCTGAAACCTCCTAGGACCTGGCGTCTACACATGCAGACATCACATTCTGGGTTGTCTAGACCACAATACTAAATTTTGCTCTACAAGGGCCTGATATACACTTACGAGGACATTGTACTGCCACTGTTCTATCAAAATTGAAAACGAATGTGCTCATATGTGGATGTCGGGCCCTTGGAGCGCAAAATTTGGTAAAAAGATAATTCTTTGTTTTTACATTCATCAGGTCCCAATCAGCCGAAATAGCAAAGAGAAATTAAATATGCATGTCATGAAAGAGTTCGGGTCTTAGGAGGTTATTGTACTTTATATTGTAAGGTACAAGACCCTACAGTAATACAAAGAAAACCCCATCAATCAAACAATCCCTTTTGAGCAAGCACATGGCAACAGTGGGAAGGAAAAACTCCCTTTTAACAGGAAGAAACATCCAGCGGAACCAGGCTCAGAGATGGGCGGCCGTCTGCCGTGACCGGTAGGGGGCGAGGGGAGGAAGACGGGACAAAAGCCATGCTGTGGAGGGAAGATCTGAGTTTTTAAGCTGAACAGTCTGTTCACACACTGGCAATAAAAAGTGTTTTTACTTCATGAAATAGAGGTAAATAGTGCACCTCCACGGGGAATGTTTGCTACTGTGGCAAATGTTAAACTCTGTTTAGAAGGTTATTGAATTAAATCCCCTCAACTAAATCAGACAGTACTCAACTGTTAGATTTTTACAGGTATCTGTGATGCGTAGGAAGTGAGTCATTCTCTCTTTGGCAATCTTTCCTGTGAAGATACAGCAAGAAAAACACCCTGACCTTTTGTGTTTGTGTGTTTGTGATAAAAACCTCTACAAAGCAGACTAATGATTTTCCCTGTATTTTATCCATCTAATGCCGTGCACACAACAAATAACCTTTTTTTCTTTGTGGCTGTATGGTGAAAAAATGCCTCACCTAAAATTGTCCTCTTGCACTGCTCACAGAAGATAGGACGTCGCCTTCTGTCTGCACTAATTAGACTAATGAGTGCCAATCACACATCAAAGGAGATGCCCGGGGAGGAAGAGTGTTTCTATATTTGGACCTTCTCAGTGTGATGAACACGCCAGGAGACCGTCCAAACAAGCAAATCAGGATGATAACATTTTAATTTAAAAAAACCTACAAAAAAAAGATGAGCTTTCTTGGAGCTCGCAACAAAACAATTACCGCCTGCTTACAAATTCATTGAATCTACCTTTAAGCTGAAACATGTTTTTTCTTATTGTGTTTTTTTTCTCTTTATTTGTGTTCCTGTGTGAATCTGTTACAATTTCAGGTACATCCAGAACTCACAGCCCTACCTGAACAACATGACAGCGGTGGGCTGCATGATGGCGCTCGCTGCTGTGTTCCCGCTGGGGATTGATGGTCACCACGTCCAGAAGTCTCAGTTCCCCGTCGTCTGCCAGGTAACAGAGAAAACGACACAGGGAGGGAAGGGCAAGTAGTAGCCAGAAGTGAAGAGGAGTAATCGTGTTATTGTAGCTACAAATATATTTTTCTAGTGATGTGATACCAGTAGCTGAGAACTTGATAAGCATCAACAAGACACATTATTGGCCTGAAAAATGAGGCCAAAAACTTTCTCGAGTGGCTCCAAAAGTAAAACAATCCTCATGGACTTTAAATGCCCAACTTTATATCAGAAGTGCACAAAAGTAGCTCAGGACTCTATAGTTAATTTACAGCTTCATAACTGTATGTGTGAGGGGTGCAGGGGATATATATTTTTAATGTTCCTTTTATTAAGGCTTAAAGTTCACGTGTGCTTTGACAGACGGCTCGATGTTTCCTCTAGAAGCTGTTACACTTCTCCTCAGCTCACTGGAGTTGCAGAATTGAAGTGTTTGAGGGTGCTTTGCATTGTTGCTTCCTTTTAGAGCAGACCAGTAATTTGGGTTGCCGTGCGTGTAATTTTTAATAACAGAGCTTCCAAGAATGTGCTCTATTTTTGGTGAGTGAAATTCTGTTTTAATGTGTGATACTTTTCCAGGTGATGTACTCAGGGAGGAGTGAAAAGTGAAACCAACATGAAGTGGTTTTTTCTTCAGGCCCTGTGTGTTCTTGTTAAAAAGGGGGGGAAAAATCACTCATCTTCCTCACAAAATGAACTGAGTCTCACCTCCTTCAGTCAGAGACATCGATAGAGGAACAGGTGATAAACGTATGGACAGAATAACAAACAATCAATAAAAACAAAATGCAGCTGGGATGCTATAGTTAATCCAACACATCACCCTGCTAGCATAAAAATTACTTGGTTGGTTTAAGAATATTTTAATTCTGATTGTTGATAACAATGTGAAACTAGTTAGTAGGTTAGTAGTGTCAGGACACGGCCACTTTATTTGGCACACCTGTTTAACTGTTCACTAAGACAAATATCTAATAAGCCAATCATGTGGCAGCAGTGCATAGCCAAGGTGACCTGCTGAAGTTCAGACTGAGCATCAGAAAGGTTGTTGGTGCCAGATGGACTGGTCTGTGTTTCACAAACTGCTGATCTACGGGGATTTTCCTACATAACGTCTGTAAGGTTTACAAAACTCAGTGAGCAGCAGTTCTCTGGGTGAAAATGCCTTGATGATGCCAGAGGTCAGAGGAGAATGGCCAGACTCCTTGGAGCTGATAGGAAGGCAACGTAGACTCGAATCGCTACAATCAAGTTACGTGGAAAAGCATCTCTGGATGCACAACACATCGAATTGAACAGAATCCCAGTAGAACAGGGCACAGTCCATTTATCAGTCTCACGGCTTGTGCAAAGAACCCTTCCAGCATCCTGGTGGTTCTGCAGCTGATGCTCCTGTACCTCTTGCCAGACGGCAGGAGGGAGAACAGGCCATGGGAGGGGTGGTGGGGGTCTCTGATGATGGAGATAGCTCTGCATATGCAGCGCTGTTTGTAGATCTCCTCCAGTGATGAGAGAGGGGCACCAACAATCCTCCTGGCAGTCTTAACTATCCTATTAAGTTAACGCTTCTCGCAGGACTTGCAGCTGCCGAACCAAGCTGTAAAACCTTGTGTCAGGATGTTTTCAATGGTGCCTCTGTAGAAAGTTGTGAGGGGAAGTGTGGAGAGTCCTGCTTTTCTGAGGGAGTACGAAAGGGAGGATGACAGAAGAGCTCTGAGATTTAATGCATGCACAGCAGCGGCTGAGAACAAGGCGGCAAGAAGATGATTGGACTAGAGCAATGATGTCAGCACCGAGTTTGACAGCGCGGGAAAGCGGAAGTGATTTAAATAATAGACTAGCAGCAGATGAGTGATTACAGATCTGCATTAATCTTGCGTACATTGCTTGCTCTGAGAAGGTAGTTTCAGAATTTGGTAAAAACAACATGAAAGCATGGATCCATTCGGTGTTGTATCAACAGTTCAGGCTGTCGGTGGTGTAAAGGTGTGCTAATATTTTCTTACTGGGGAAGCGGTCACCAGATCAATCCAGTCAGTCCAACAGAGCACCTTTGTGCTGTGGTGGAACAGGAGATTCACATCATGGATGTGCAGCCAACAAATCTGCTTTAACTGAGTGATGCTGTCGTGTCAGTATGGTCCAAAACCTCAGAGGAACGTTTCAGGCTCGTTTGTTGAATCAATGCCATGAAGAATTGAAACCAACCTGTTACCAGCAAGGTGTAACTAATTAAATGGCCTGCAGGTATTTTCTCTGTCTTTGAGGATCAAGGGGGAAAAAAAAGAAACACTTTTTGTCCAGAAGACGGTTTTTGTTATACAGTGCAAGTGGACTAATAAAGTGCTCTTTGGGTGTGCATGTGTTATTTTTGTTGAATTACCTTTCACAGGTTATAAATAGGGTGTCACATGGTTTAAATAGCTTTTCCCTCTCTTGTTTCAGCATTTAATTAAAGCTGTCATGTTGCTGCGTGCACACAGGGAAGTGAATTACACAGATATAGTTTTAGTGGCTCAGGGGGTTGGGAAGCATATCTGTAACCGGAAGGTTGCCGGTTCGATCCCCGGGCTCTCTGTCCTGGTCGTTGTGTCCTTGGGCAAGACACTTTACCCTACCGCCTACTGGTGTTGGCCAGAGGGGCCGATGGCGCGATATGGCAGCCTCGCTTCTGTCAGTCTGCCCCAGGGCAGCTGTGGCTACAACTGTAGCTGCCTCCACCAGTGTGTGGATGTGAGAGTGAATGAATAGCGGCATTGTAAAGCGCTTTGGGTGCCTTGAAAAGCGCTATATAAATCCAATCCATTATTAGTCCCAGATCCTCCAGGATCCTCTTTGGAAAGTTTTACATAGTTTCTGGAAACATGAATTGGAAGTGACTGGTCCAGCTGCATGAGCTCTCAAATCAGGATTGTTTATATGCATCTGTTTAACACATTTGCTTATGTTTTTGCACTTTCCAGATACAGCTGTCAGGTTTAGTAAAGCTCTACCCTTCTGTGAAATTGTGTCTACTTTAAGCAAGCCCACGTTTAGGTGTCATGACGCACGGACAGCTGTGATGTTCGTCGCCTGTGGCACGCGCACACCTGCAAACCAGACAGCAGTCAGCTCAGGGTTTTGATCGTGCTTATTTAGCGCATGAAAGACGACCAAAGTTTAAACACTGTCAAAATTCATTAAGTGTTTGAAATGATTTTGGCATTCGTTGTTGCGGCCACGACTTTCTGGGTGTCGGGATGGCACAGACGATGGGATCCCAGCGCTAATGAGGAGTGGGAGTATGTCTCTGTCACCCATGTCGAGCCTTTGTGTAGCAGGCGGAGATTTCCATTTCTGTCGCTTCTCTGCTCTTTGTCCCTGTCCAGTTATTCCCTCTCATGCTTTGTTCTGCCTCTCTCTTGCACTCTGCCTCTGACCTTCTTCTTTTTTCTGTTCCTGCAATCTCGCCATCTCTTGGGATTCATATTATCTCTCCCCTACTATTGCCCGCTCTCTGCATCTCACCTTGTCATCTATCTTTTTTGCGCCCCATACTTTACTCTCCCACTCTCCCCTTATATATCTATCAGTGTGTCTGTCTACCCCCATTCTCTCATTCTCCTTTTTTCTTTTGTTCATCTCACCCTCTCTGCTACTCTCCTCTTGCTAACTCGTCCCTCTCCTCCTATTGTGGATGTGTTGGATTTTAAAGAATGAAAACACAGAGCCATATACAGCTTTAATGGGATTTTCTTTCCATTAAGATAAAGATTTTGTTTGTTTCGTTGTTATTTAATAATGGCCGTGTTGGAATTCTTAACAAACATCACTTAACTCAAACGTCCCCATGCAGCACAAATGCACCGATCTCCATATATGAAAGATGCAAATACAGAAAATTTGTCATCATTTTATTTAGTGCTTTCATTCAATCCAGTTTTCTTTATATAAGCAAAAGATCTCAACAGTAGTCGCCTCGAGGTGCTTTATATTGTAAAATAAATACCCTACAATCAAGCTAGCACTTGGTGACAGTGGGAAGAAAAAACCTCCCTTTAACAGGAAGAAAACTGATAGACTGCAACAGCAATCTGGTTTATATGTTTGTGTACTTGAACACAAAGTTGCAACTATTTCACATTTTTCCAACAGACTGGGATTCTTCTGTGGTTCTAGTTGGTAAGTTTAATACTGGTCATAAGCTGCTCTGTGCTATGCTCGAGATAGGGCTGCTCGATTATGGCAAAAATGATAATCAGGATTATTTTCACTGAAATTGAGATCTCGATTATTTGACAAGATTTATTTAACAATAACAATGTGTTGAATAATGACTTTAAAAAATAATATAAAATAGTGTGCAAATACTGATAACAGTGCAAATGTTTGCAATATAAAAAATAAATGAAAAATGTAAACATCTATGTTTAGTGAACTTTGCAGTGTTGCTCTGTGGTGCAGCTACGACACTGTTGCAAAGTTTACACACTGTGTCTACTTGATCCACGTCTGACTGAACCCATAATGTTTCCACACCACTGAAGTTTTTTTACCTCTCTTTTCAACCAACGGCAGTCACTCTCCTCTCCAAATAACTTCTGCTTAGCTTTCCGAGCTTCCCTCGGGTCCTCTTAATCAGCGGTCCCCAACCCCCGGGCCTTGGACCGGTACCGGTCCGTCAGTCTTTGGTACCGGGCCGCGAGAGTTGAGGCTCAGGTGTGAAATGTTTGCTTTTCAGGGTTTTTATCGGTTTTCAGCGTTATTTTGTTATCGTTTTTATCGTTTACTCGGTTTCCCTGGGTCTTTTCATGTGTGTTATGAATAACTTTTCTTTTTTTCGGTACCAGTACTAGTTTTATTTTGTTGTATTTATCCGCGACACCTTAAAGGCCAGTCCATGAAAATATTGTCGGGCATAAACCGGTCCATGGCGCAAAAAAGGTTGGAGACCGCTGGTGTAGGGGGCTTTCCTCTCAACACTTCTGGAGATTCATTCACAATTAAAGGCAGTGTGGCTACCGCAGCACCCTGCAGAGGCACACTGACCTCTCTGGTTTGAGCTGGATGGAAGCATCATTACTCTGAAAGCAGAACAATGAACAAAAACAGCAACTGTAGGCTCAGTGACGGCTGTTTGAGCTGTTTTCAAACATTATGGAAACCTAAAAGGTGCATCTGGATCTGACATTAGCCATATTAGTCCTTAAGCTTTCCCGAGTACAAAATCTGCGTGATACTCGGTTGCGTCAGCGTCAATAACTAAAATAGACAAATATAAATAAAATAAAGCTCTAAAAGTAAGTGGGACTATTTCCTTTAAGTACTATGTGAAAAAGGACTAGTTTGGTTATAATTCTGAGGTGATTATCTCAAGCGGCATCAGATCCTGTGACCTCCACCATTACCGACCTAAACCCAGCTGAGATGGGATGAACTGAAGCGCAGAGTGAAGGAAGAGCAGTCAATAAGTGGTCTATGTATGAAAACTTCTGTTTGGAAACGTTCATTAAGCTAGTTAAGAGAGTGAAGAGTGCAAAGATTACACTAAAAATTGGCTGCTTCAAAGAATCTCTTTGAAGTTTTTTCTTTTTAACTTGTGATATAATTCAAATGTGCTGCTCAATCGCTTTTTTCTTAAAGTGTATAAAATCTAAAAGTAATGAAAAACCTGTGAATGAGTAAACATGTCCAAACTTTGCCGTATCCTTGAATAAAGGTATTTTAAAATGAAAATCCTCTCCTCGAGCCTAATCCTCTCATTCCTCCTTCTCTACTCCACTTTTGCTCCTCTCTGCTCTCCTGCAGTTCCGCCTGTGGCTCCTCGGCCTCGGCTTTAGCCTGGCGTACGGCAGCATGTTCACCAAGATCTGGTGGGTCCACACCCTCTTCACCAAGAAGGATGAGAAGAAGGAGAAGAAGAAGGTGAGCAGGATGGAGGCGGAGAGGAATCGAGGGCGGTTGGGATTAGCCTCTCGGGCATCTCCGGAGAGCAGAGAAAGGATGGGATGGCGGGCACAGGCCACGCGGCGTGTGTGGCACCGGCTGATAAAAAAGTTCTTTTAAAAAAACTGTGCAGCCTTCGTAGTAACATAAGCTTCTGAGGGGCGAGCGTTGCATCATCCACTAGCAGAGAGCACGGATAAGGGTTGGACACACACTGATACAGATACTGTACACGTAAAGCACACATGGAGACGAAAGAGTCTGAGCTCCCGATTCCCTCGTCATCACATTTGTTTGCATGCTGGAGCAGAGTTTGTATCTAGTTCTGTGTTTGTGTTAGTTTTTACCCTCTTTAAAGATAGTGTATCCTGCAGCCAGTAAGATATTGCCAGTCTGTGATGTGTTGTGGGAATTTCTAAGACCTAATCAGAAGAATAAGAGATTAAGCCATTTATGGAATATTTATGAATATGGATGAGTATTAAAGTTCAATGCAGAAATCCAGCCTTCGGGGCTTTATTATTTGAGCCAAAGCAGAACGAATCAGGTTGACTTTCAGTTCTCTTCCTGTCCACAGAAGGGCAATTTGCCAGAGAGCTCAGTGAGAGTATTTAAAGAAACTTTCACAAATGGAGGGGACAATGGGCGCTTTTCAAGTCATTTTTCATGCAACTCAAGTGAAGAGGCGTCCCAGGACTGTGTAATGTGTTTTCTTCTTTATTTTATTCTTCGGTTTTGGTTGTTCCACGCTTGAATGGCTGTTACAATGTTGGAGGTGCTATGCGTGAGCCAGCATGGCTGAAGTAAAAAAAAAAAAAAGCTGGAGAGAGGGGGGAGCAAAGTGGGAAAGCTCATTTTTGTTGCTTGTTTTTCGGTTACGGCTTTATTGCTTCCATTATAGCTCAAGTAAAGAATAATAGAATTGATAGCGCTCGCTTCCACACGAAAGCAGTGTCATCTCAGTTTGTATAAACGATGATTTCAGGTGCAAATACGGGCTCTGTAGCCGCACACAAACTCCTGCTGCTTCTGAAAACGCACACTCTGTCAAGACACACATTCGGAGAGACAATTCGTGCCCAGTCATCCAGAAATCACAAGGACGCCTGTCGCATTATTTGTCCTGGTAGTTTGTCTTTGTTTGCGGACCAGCTCGTGATGCCCTTGGATAGTGATGACTCTTGTGTTTCTGTTTGTGTGTCTCTGTCTCCGACTCACACAGCAACACTTGGAGCCGTGGAAACTCTACGCAACGGTCGGGGTGCTGCTGGCTATCGACTTCCTGTCACTCATGATCTGGCAGATTGTGGATCCTCTGCACATTACTAAGGAGGTAGAGTACTAGAGACAGATGAGATCATTTGTGTGTCACCGCCCGTTTGCACAGACTGTGCAGCCACAGCCATCAGTCAGAAACGCAGTAATGAGACGCTCGGTCGCGACTGAAGAATTGTTCTTTCATTTGGATTCATCTTGACTCAAAGAGCACAGTTTGAACCAGGGATAAATATCATGTTTAAGCGCAGATGAGCAGTAGCACTGGAACACTGATATTTAGGACTTTTATATATTTATCCCGGGAGGAGACTCAAATCCTTTGGGAGTTACACCAGGGAGGGCATCCGGTGTAAAAACCTGTCAAATCAAACCGGCTCAGCTACCTGCTGAATAAGGGAGCAGCCAAATGTAGCCGTTATATGTTGATCTGTGCTTGATGTCTGTTAAAAGCACAGGTTACCCTGTGGCATCTCTATTGTGAGCAAGGTTATCCCTGCCTCTCTGTAGGATCGTATGTTTTAACCACCTTTATTCAAGAAGGACTAAAAACTTGGACCCATTTTATTCTTCATCCTCTAAATGATGAGCAGCATGCCGTTTTGCTGTTTTGCATACACTTACTACAAAGTAAAGTATTGCTGCCGTTGCTGTGGTCTTGTACTACGTTCACATTATGAACAATAACTTTAAAAAATGGCCACGCGGGCCGGTGCGATTGATGCTAAGCCGCTGTTCAAGTGTTGTAAGAATCATAACTGTGCGCTTGTGATTGGGTCACCCATCATGCTTTGTTTCTTCATACCAACGGCTTCCATTAAATTGTAATAGTACTTTAAACACACCATTAGTATATTTTAAAAAATGGTTCTGTCTGTTTGAATCTTCAGGCTTGCTCATTTTCAGCTCTTACAGTTTAGGAAAAAAAATCCTTTTTTCCCTGTAGTGAAGGGATATGGAGTATTTTTTCACTACAGAGTATACAGAGAAATAGATGTGGTGCCTGTAACATCATACAGTAGTTATTTTGAATCTTTGACACGAGCGTTATGACTCTGACATAGAAACACTGCACTCTCACAAAGCAGCTTCTCTAAAGCAACCAAAGTTTGTATTTATTTGACTCTTAATGAATTTACAATTTTTTATGAAACAAAACTTGACCATAAGCTCAGCAGGAAAGTTTTTATTAATGTATAAACCAACGTAAATGTAACCAACATGGCAGAAAGGTCGTTTTTCCACAAATTTCTGCACACGCTGACTTCTTATCGAAACCACGGGAGGCTCCCCCTGCTGGTCCTTTGTAAGACTGCGGGGTAACCGAATACCCATCTTTACTTTTTTAACCGTTTCAATTTACCTTTTAAACTTCTTTTTAATTCTTTTCAATAATAACACAGACAATAATTTCCAGAGAAGAAAAACCTCCCATTAAGGTGCTCTGTGTTACCTGCTGAGCACTACACAGCAGTCAGTCAGTCTGTGTTGAAGTTAGTAGCTAAAAGCTGAGGGATATTCCTTAAAATATGTAGCTGACCAAAGTTAAAGTTCAACATAGAGAGGGAACGCTGGAAAACCTGCAGCATAAAGAGATGGCTACATATTCCTTTGCTGCTTTTTATCCCCTTAGTGTCCAAATTCAGTTAATGCTTCTATGTTTTGTGTTTTTTGGTATCATAATGAGCCATTTTGATGTGTCACAGTGGGGAAAAATGAAACATTGCTGAACTCACTTTGAGCTCAGAACACATTGATAATGGATGATGTGATACTTGCTTATACACACCAGCTTGAAGAGATATTAGTTGAAGGACAGTTTGGCTGTTTGCTTTGATTTGAAATCTATTAAAATTAAAGTCCAATAACTGGCCATTTTTAAAAAATCTATATTCAAGTTTTACTTTATTTCCAAACTGAATAGTGGCATAACAAGCTTTCTGGTAACCAATTGAATTTCTTTTAGGTCTCTTTTTATTCTCTGCTAACCTCTGAGAGAAATATCTGGCTCTTTGGCTGCTAAATGAGCTACTATATTCACTAGCTAGTTACTAACTGTGCACAGTGGGCTTTTGCAGCTTTCTTGCTAAAAACGGCTGCCTGCTGCAGCTGAAAACAATGCTTTGAGAGCTGCGGTGAGTAAAAACACTGGGGCAAAATACGCTGTAAAACAGAGAAACTGCAGTGTGTGTTTGTCACTGTGAGTCACCCCTTTCATAAAATGAAAACGCACGCAGGTAAATCACTGCTAACATGAAAATTCTGATTTGAAACCACTGCAATGATGGGAAAATTGCAAGTGCTCTCCTCTGCTTCTTTTTACCACTTCACACTTTCTACTCCGCGAAATGATCTGCATTTCAAGAGGAAGAGATCATTTGGAAGATAAGACCAAAATTTATTGCGGAAACGTGAGCATGCAAATTAAACTTATTTTGGTTAGACTCCAATGAGATGAAACATCACAGAGCAGAGCCACAGATGAAGGGAGGAGATTGGAGTGGATGAGAGCAGGGATGTTGAAACTGAGTAAGAGATGATTTTGTCTGTGTAGGAAAAAACGGAAGTGACCAAGACGAGCCGGAGCAGCAGGAATAGCTCGCATCCAGACAAACGGAGACAGAACGTTCTGTCTAAAACCTGCGCAAAGCCCTAAACTCTCATGTTAGTCCTCATTTGTGTCCTCACCACAGGGAACCTTTGACACGAGTTACAGTGGGGTTTTGTAGTGTTGCCATAGAGTGCATATACAAATGGACAGCTCACCAGCTCTCATCCCAAAGTACAAAAGTAAAGCCAAAATATAACTGAAATAGTTACCATCATTTTGCATTGGAGATGCCCAAAAGTCAGCACAGTAGCCCAACCGGCTTCTGGAATGTCCTTCGTTGTCAAAGAGCTAGCTTCATGCTAACTGTTTTCTAGACAAATGTTATTAGCTTCAAGCTGTTTGTCTTCTGCACCTACATGCATAATAATACATTGTCCTTGATACCTTGTCTCCACCCACAGTTACAGCTGTGCAAACTCTGGTTGCAAATTAAGTCATTAGTGCAAGGTGGCAGCGTCCTTCCCTCCACATTTTGCCTTTTGTTCTTATTGCCATTGTTTGTGGGTGTTGCACCAAGCAGCAGCTTCTGTAGCCAAAAAGCAAAGCCAAGACAGTGATGCCAAAAATGGGAAAGCAGTCCCTCAAAGTGTCGCTTGAGACTAGCTCCAAGCAGCACGCAAAATGAGTCCAGTAGATTCTTATTATTAAAGATTACTAAGACATGCGGACATATGATGGACATTTTGAGTGATAGGAGATGCTACTAGCCGGTGTCTTCAACTCAGCTAATAATAGAGTCACAGACATGTTTTTAGTGTTGGCGCCATTTGAATATTTTTTTTATTTTAATGGCATCCAGCATGGTCACTCCTGGCTGCTCTGATAAACATGGCAAAGGGGAAAGAACCAACTGTGAGGCATTAAAATGCAGAGTTCACAAATCAGCGATCATGATCTCTAAATTCATCTTTCATATGCAGTCCGTGTCTTGCAGATTAGGAATGGTGTTTGTGCTGAGACAGGGTGGTGACCCACACAGCAAAAGCAAGCTGACTTTATCTCTTTAGCCTCATTTAGTAGAAAATGAATGTCAGTGTTCAGGAATCGAGACACAGATGTTATTATTGTGTCTTCGGACAGTCTTCCATTTAAATTTTATGTCCTGAATACAGTCCAAATCGGATTAAGATGAGAACACCAGGATACTCAAATGCACGCAAACATACTCATTAAGCACTTTCGTCCTCAGTCGGGAGCAAGCGATTTACAAACCTGCACCACAGTGGATGTAATTACAGTCAAGTCTTACATTTGATGGACTTTTAAAATGCTCATATTTCCTATTTATTGGATGTCTGATATCCTTTTAATTCAGTGATCTATATCTGCCTGTCGGGAAGGCCCTATTTACCCGAGGGGATCGGTCGCTGAGGCTTATACTTACTGTGCAATTTTGCCCATGCTACTGTTTCATAGTTTCTTATTATCTCCCCCTCTCTGTCTTCTCGCTCCCTTTCCCTTTCTCACTCTCATCCTTCCATCCCTCTTTCCTTTTCCATTGTCTGCCGTGTGAGTAGAAGTTCACTAAGGAGGCTCCTAAAGAAGATTTGGATGTCCTGATTCAGCCCCTGCTGGAGCACTGCAGCTCAAAGAAGATGAACACGTGGCTCGGTATCTGTCCTCTCTTAACAATCTGTCTCCCTATTCTGCTTCACCCTCCTCTGGTTTTGAGTATCTTTGTGACACGCGGACATATGCGCACACACGTCACTGCCGCTCACTCAGAATTTAACAGGTCTCATATCACAGCCCTCGTATCCCTCAGCCCCCGCCGCCCCTTACATTTGAGTCCTCTTTTCTCTCCTGCTTTACTCCCTCTTTGCTTTTTGTCGGCCCACGCAGTCCCTCTCTCTGTCTGTCTCGCTGCTATCTTTCTTAGTGTGGCAGCTCTTATGAAAGTATAATGGTGCTGAAATTCAAATAATGTGGGTCACAAACTGGGCCATTGCCCCATAGCATTTCCCTTCTCTGGGAAGAAAAGATGGTGCTTTAATATCAGGCGGTGTAAAGAAACAATGGACAGTCTGAATAAGTGTTGAATTTTACTCAGTCACCGATTCTCTTTTCTCTCCGACTCTGACTGGATTTCTTTGTATCCAGCATATTTTTCTCTTCAGTATCTATTGTATCAACATTTTTGACTTTACATCTGTGCAGTGTTTTTACTCCTCAAAGACCACATTGAATTTATCACCAGCACTTGGTGTTAAGTCAGCATGAGCCCAAAATTTGTAAAACATCCATAAATATCTCAGTTATTTTGCATTAAATATACATAAAATGTATTTGAGACACAAACTAAAATAAGACCGGGGGACTAAAGGCCTTTATCGATGTGTAGCTGGTGATTGATTGACTTCTGCAAGTCTCTTCATATGTTGACATCCCCAGAGAGTCCAAAGCTGTCTCACTCTCACACTGTTGTCACATTTTAACACACACTAGTGTCACTTTCCACCATAAACCGTACTGTGTCATGATACAATTTTACTAATCGTTTAAAGTCCTCATAAGAAAACCCATGACTTTCATACAGCAGTATGAAGTTTAAGGCTTGTCTGGGACTTTTTTGTTTTGTTTCATGATTTTAGGTCTCAGTCACACAGGTCTAGAGACCAGGAAGCAGGAAAACCAAAGACATTCGGTTTATTCGCCCAGCCTTCATGATTATACCAAATTCCATTAAATTCATCCAAATTGGAGTAGAATTAATCAGTCATTCAAAATGTGATTGACCAAGAAGAGGCTACCCTTGTACCTCAAGCTAGCTTGCATAGCTAAAAAAGAAAGATCTTACTGTGGCAGAAAAGGTCAAAAACGGCTCTTGTAGCCCCCACAATGCAACACAACCTTGCTTGCAAAAGCTAAATCTGAGATATCAGGGTCGCAGATTTGCCTCCAGAGGCATTACGCGGCTGTTTTTACAGGATATGTGATGCTTCCTGTTACTAGTAAATTTGCTGTAACATATACAATTCATGGAGAGCTGACTTTAAAATTAATGGAAGCAGTCATGTCACTATGACGGTATCCTGCAGTGGTATCTAATGGCATACAAGCAAAAGCAAAAACATTCAGGGAAACCAAATCCACAACTACAACTTATCACGTCAGCAGTAAAGACCTAAAGGGTGTGCCAAGCTCAGGGACTGTGATGGACACTGATCCATCTTACCCGGCGGGTGGATCTTTGTCTCCAAAATAGACGGACCAGATTTCAGACATTATTTGGATAAACTGGCCAAATATTCAGGATTTAAGTGGCTACTCTCTCGCCTGAAACAATATTAAAATTTAATGACATAATAGCAATCCAAGGACAAAAATTACAACAGCCTCAAGGCCTTCTGTCTCTTATGTTGCTGCTGATCTGAATGAAGCCCATCAACAACCCCCCCAGTTTCTCCTCCCACCTCAGCATCCTGGAGACGTTCCACGGCATGTGCTCTTTTTTTCTCTACCTGTCACATTTCAGCATCTCCTTAGCATCCACTTTGAGAAATATATACAAAATAGTCTTTGTGGCTTCAAAAGCCAAAACTCTTTGCTGACAGTTTTCTTGACCTAAAAAAACACGACTAAGGTTTGAGCATGTTTTACCTTTACACACGTGTGTTAATGTTAGGTGGACAAATTTGTATTGCATTAATCATGAAAACTCCAAATGATTTTGTTTTAAACATTTTATTCATTAGTTTTCATTTGGTTCATATTTTAATAGCTTTCATTATTTTCTCCGTAGTTACTACCGGGTAAAGGTTATTCTTTACGTTTGTGCCTACAGCACTGGCAAAGGGACAAAACTTGTTGGTTTATGGTAACGGCCTGTAAAAAGTGATTCATTTCAGACTTTCAATAAATGAATAAATAAAAGACATAAATAGGTAAACAACACAAAATGAAAATAAACAAGAAGAACAGCAGCTGCAAACTGCAAACTTAAGAATCGCCTAATAATAAAGAATCCATTTCCAAACACCATCTGAGTCTGAAAAGCAGCAAATGACACAGAGAAACGTCCATTTTTCCACCAGTTTCACTTGATAACAGACTATCTCGCTGTGTCGCTTACACAATTTCAGGGCATTTTGATGTGAAATTGGTCTTTTGGAAATGAGGAGTTTTGCTTCCAATATCTCAGAATTTAGAGGGAACACAGTGTATATGTGACACTTTACAGGGCTATAACTGTAATTCAGCATCAGACTGTCCTGACAGCGTGTGCGTGACACTTTCAGGTAGCCTGCTATTGTTCCAAAGTATTTCATTTATGGAGAAGGGACGTGTCCCAAGCAGGGGCGCAATTCCCAGGGGGGTTAGGGGGGTTATGACACCCCAATAATCAGACCCAACCAATATGGTCCCGAGCTGTCATGTTTCACATGTTTGCAGATAGTCTGTGATTTTGTTCATAATATGAATGTGTTCATCTGTTTAGGTTTCTTCAGTCATGTAGTCGTTTATTTATTGAGTGCGTGACCGAACGAACACGCGTGAGATTATGTTCACCAGGAGAATCTTACACTCGAACCGAAATGAAGATTGACTCTCAGAAGCTAATGACCAAACTTATAGCCCCCATGACATCCCAGCAGTCCTACTGTTGGCCCTAACTGTCCCTCATAGTGTTGCATTTATTTAATGCACATGCACATATCCCAGAGTGCAGGGAGACACTAAAGAGTCATTTGGTGATGGCTAGTATTTTAAGCTGTATAGCAACACCATCACACCCTGATTAAAACCTAAAGCCTGCATTATGTTCTCTGTAATGATAATCCTTTTTTTTTTATCTCTAACTGCTGCTCCTCTGCTGGCTTCCGGAAGCTAGCCAATGAGTAGCAATTGGGCTTTTAGGGAGGAGCTAAAACTGCTTGTTACAGCTCTTCAGCTGAAGAGCTGCATAGCAGGCAGTATGAATATAAATAATTTTTGGGTGTGTGTGATTCAGGAAAAACTGCTGAGTCTTAACATAAAAATGGAAATCAGCATCATATTTAATATTAATATTTTATATATTATATAAATATTTGCACTTTAAACAACTGCCTGCGTTGCATAACGCGGCTGCTCATCTGTACTCACCTCCATCGCCTCACCGTTCTCTCTCTTCCTCTCTTTTCCTTTAGGTGTGGTTTACGGCTACAAGGGTCTGCTGCTGCTGCTGGGCATTTTTCTGGCATATGAGACCAAGTCTGTCTCCACAGAAAAAATCAATGACCATCGGGCCGTGGGGATGGCTATTTACAACGTTGCTGTGAGTCCGTAAAGAAACAGCTCCATCATGCCTAAGCCCATTTCTGGGTGCGGCGGTTTAAATTTTTACAGCTGTCTTGCTTTTGTAGGATGTGGAATAACAAAGTGGCAATAAGTATGGTTTTTATTACTCCGTAGCACAAAATGCCCGCAGTATATCAGCAGGGAGTTAATCAATGCCAGTGGTCCATGATTACTTTGGAGCTGAGATTTTTTTTGCCTTCCAGAAGTTACTTTCCTGCTCGTTCAGCCAGGTAGCTTGGCCAGCTCTCGAGAGGCAATACGTTACAGGTTCTGGTCGTTTATAAAAGTTAATGTCACAGGTAATTTAAAGGAACTCGGCATAACTTGTGATCAGCGATACGTACATCCCTTAAGTAAACTGCAGGCATCACTCTTTAGCATGCAGGATGTGCTTGTACTGTGGCGTGAAAGCTAATATTATTCAAAGCAGTGACAGCATACACAAGATCACAATTATATTATGCTAGCTTCTGCAAAAAAACAAGTGAGAAGGGGCCGCTGACTTACAGGGAGGCAGGGGAGGTAGACGGGCTTGTTCCAGACAGAGGAAGAACCGAGGGATGACATAAGATAAATAAGGATTATTATGAATGGTCCTGGAATAAGAATACAGCACTGAAAATGAGCACGATTGGTCCATATTAGGCTTGTATTAGTTGCCCATACATGACTACAATGCTTTGTGTGCACCTACAGTTGGGAGTAAATCTTTAATTCAAATTTTAGAGTCAATTTAGATTCAACAAGGAAGTTAATATTCATCTTGATCTGGGATTTATATATATGTGTATATATGTATGTTTTTCTCTTAAATTCAGAGCCCCTATTGCATTTCTATCCAAATCATTCTGCTGCCAGCTCCAGGTGTTGCCTCATCGTACCTGCGCTGCTATGATACTCTTATTTCAAGTCTTGTTTGCAAAGTGCAAACTCAAAGACATTTCACGGTGAAGTAAATGTTAAATGAAATCAAAAGAATACAAAGCAGACTTTTACTGCGCAGCACTCAGATGCCAGCCAACCTTATCAGAGTGCTGCAGTTCAGCTTTAGTGCTGGGCATGTACTGCGTGTTGCACAGTGCGGGTAATGCAAAGTGTATCTCTGAGACCACATGCACAGTATGGAGTTATCCCGTCCCATGGCAGCAATAGGTTTAAAAATGCACCCATTTGGGCACTAAAGAATGGCAGTAAAAGCAGCCGTCAGTCATAAACATTTTTCAGCGGCTGTTAATAGCAAGTGAATCATCTTAAACGCAGGCACCTAGGATGCACTTCACACTGGAATAGCAGCCATTATGTTCACCGTAGCCACTTTAGACAAATTCTTGCTGCCATTTCCTGACACTCTTGACACAGACTAACTTTGGAATTGATGTAAAATGTCTGCAGGAGAAAAAATAAAAGTTGTTTCTGTTGCTTTAACTGCCAGCAGAGGTTTTTTTTTCCCTGTTTTGATCAAGAGAAGGCAAACGTTTTTTTTAGGTTGCTGTTTTTAACTGACATTTTCCTGCACTGGCCCGAATCCCCATTAATATATGAATAAGAAAGCTCCCTAATGAGCAGCTGCACATTTATCATCTTATACTCTGTGGATATATAATTAATAAATGGACAGATCTCGCCTCATTTATCGAGGAGAAGATTTATCATCCATCCATCATTTATGGTTGTTTATGATGTCATTAAATGCAGCTTTGCGTGACCATTTCGTCCCATGGCTCCACAATGTGAGTCACGTCTAATGTTGCTATTTTATCTTATAATATTCACATTTCAGTTTTATGACGATGTCAATAGTTAATGGCGTCTGCGAGGGGACCTCCTTCCTCTTTGCTAAGTTGTGAGCTCCAGGCCCTGATGAGATGACAATGTGGAGATTGTCAGCACGCTGTTGCCACTTCAGTCATGACTTTTTAATGCTGTTTTCACATGGGAGCCCTCCCCGGAATGATAAACAGATGCCTGATGCTTTTACGGATGTGATTTTCCTCCCCTCTCATCCTGTCGCTCTCCAACTCTGCTCTATTCTCCACCTCCTGTCCTCCAACCCTACCTCCCTTCTTTCTTTTTACATTTAATCTCACTCTCCCCTTTGTTCTTACTTCTTTCTCTCCCTCTGTCTTCCTGCAGGTGTTGTGCCTGATCACAGCTCCGGTGACTATGATCCTGTCTTCACAGCAGGACGCCTCCTTTGCCTTTGCTTCTCTAGCTATCGTCTTCTCTGCCTACATCACACTGGTGGTGCTCTTTGTACCCAAGGTGCTCCTGCTCATGATTGACACCTTTTAAGATCCGCTGACATTCATAGTGAAGTGAAACTGAAGGTCAAACGTTTCAAATTCAGCATCTTTAGGAATGAGCTGCAGCTTGTAGCGCACGACAGTCGCGATCACATTATTCACTCTGACAGCTTTTTTGTTTCCCAACTGCATAAACACGCTTTGACGTTTGAGTGTAGCGCAACATTGGACCGGCTCAAATCATATCTGTCTTACCGTTTTGACATTAAGGTAATAATCTGCGAAATTTCTTGCTGGGAGCTTTTACATTTGCAGCTGCCGTAAACATTTGGAGTAGGAAAAAAAATCTTCCGCAACAAACAAAGTGAGACGTTTTACACGTCCGGCAGTGCCGTGGGTTTTTTGGGTTGTTATGAACAGAAGAAGAGCCGCGCGGTGCACCTGCTGCAGACAGAAGGAAGAGTGCCGCTTACAGAAATTCAAATTTCATTAACAGGAAATCACAATATCGTCTCCACCCTTTGATTATCAGGATATTTGTGGGAGCTCACTGCTGTGCAGAGACGGCGCAGCAGCGAGTGCTGAACTTGTCACTAAAGTAAAATAAAAGTCTTCAGTGATGAATAATATTTTTAAGCCTTTAGAGAAATGTGAGTGATTTGGCTGAGAGGGCTGCAAATATTAAAGATGTTTTATTACGGGCTCTGAATAGATGCATTATTCATTGGGCGCAGGGTAGCTGGTCTCAGTCCTGATTTTCTTCTTTATTGAATTCCTGTCTCTGCGACGGTCCAGATGCGGCGTCTCATCACCCGCGGCGAGTGGCAGTCGGAGCAGCAGGACACCCTGAAGACCGGCTCGTCCACCAACAACAACGACGAGGAAAAGTCCAGGCAGCTGGAGAGGGAGAACAGGGAGCTGCAAAAGATCATCCAGGAGGTGAGGACGCATTAAACAGATGCACATATCATTATTATTAAATACAGATTCCAGTTTAACCTGGAGTTCACCCGTGAAGGCGATAGATAAACTACACACTCGTAAAAAATCATTGTACAGATATCTTATGTAATTCATTTATTATGTATGTTTGTGTGGCATGCTGAGCACTGAGAGTGCTGCTTGTGTGAACATAGATATGCTGCAAGATGTTCCCATGCAGTGCAAACGTGATGACCTCATTGCCTGATATGTGCATAGAAATGCTCTTAACCTGCACGGTAATTAGATGCATGTGGAAAATTCCTTTTAAGTGTATTTGTGCGTTAGTGTGTCGGAATCATTATAAATCAATAAACGCATGTTCGCTCACTAATCATAGACAATAGAAATGATGGATATAAACACTGTGATGGTGCCGTTTCACTCCAACGTTAGTAAATGAAATCCTGCTATGAAGCATTTTCACCATCGCAGTCTGCACACTCATTGGCTGACAGCTCATTAGCCAATGAGCTTACCTCGGATAATCTTTGTTTTTAATTATATTAATGACTAAGGTAACTTAGCATGTTATTGAGTATAAAACTAGTGCCTAAGACCCTTAAAGGCTAGACGCTCTCTCTAATTGGAAAACTTGGCACTTTTTGTTGGGTTCACTTTTCAGACCTGGAAGCTCTGTCCATCATTAAAACGCTCTTTGTCCTGCCGCCATTCTCTTTGTATGGAAGCACATTTACCTCGAGGTTGAACAGCAAAGAGTGAAGCTGTTTTCTTGGAGAAGCCTGTCGGCTAAAGCAAAACAATCTGAGGATTTTCAGCCAGAGAAACTGAAAAATAAAGAAAAACCAAAACAGTGTCAGAGGCCAAAAAAAGCTGAGTTTTGATAATGGTTCAAGTTAAAGGGGGAAAACTCTGAAGCTCCGTCTGCATTGACTGAGGAGGTGAGTGTTGCGTTCCCAGAGACACAGACTGTGGCTCATCTGATCTTTCAGTCTAAAACTCAATTATTAGAAACCACAGCTGCCACAGAGCGAGTGAGGACATCCAGCAAAGACTGAAGTTTCTTTCGTTTTTTTAATGGCTGTGATTTTAAACCCTAATGGGAACAAATAAAGTCACCTGAAACCTTAAAACTACAGTAATAACAGTATTATGTAACTTTTAGTGAAAGGTTGTCTGTCGCTTTATGTTTTAAAAGTAATCAAAAACCTGCATCTCTTCACTTATTAAATTCATGTTTGATTTAATTCTTTATTGTTATTTTTATTTCAGTTTCGAAAACTTTAATTATGGTGACAAAATTATTATTGTTGTTGCTTAATTTAAAGTTATGTTTTTACTTTTTCTTGCACAGCTGGTCTTTGGTCGTTCTCTAAATGTGATCATGCTGCACAGAGTGAACCATTTACTGTCCCAGTGAGGATGTGTTAGCTTATGTGAAATACCTTTTCAGGAATCGGAGCATTTTCCTGGTAGTTCTGACAATTTCAGAAACAAAGATGTGAATGAAAAAGAAGAAACAACTAGTTAAACATTATAATAATGTTATTGTTGCTGTGGTGATTTTCCTGCTGTTTCCCTCAACCTTTTTTGGGATAATCAAACATTCCTGTATGCTGGGAAAGTCCTGCCAATGGAGACGGGAGTTTCAGTTATTGTGTTTGTTTTGCTGTCATCACTGTTAATAACAGCGAAGTAACCGTTTTGTTTTCATGTTATTTCTGGCTCATCTTTCTTTATAAGTAGCAATTCATTTCATTATGGTCTGTATTTGTATAGCGCTTTACCAGTCCCCAAGGACCCCAAAGCACTTTACACAACCAGTCATCCACCCATTCACACACACATTCACACACTGGTGATGGCAGCTACATTGTAGCCACAGCCACAGCCTGGGGCGCACTGACAGAGGCGAGGCTGCCGGACCTCTGCTGATTACTGTAGTGACCGTGTATTCCAGCTTTCTATATTTAACATTATTAGATCTGCGGTGGCTCACTGGGTTGTGTTATGTGGCGTTCTGCCATCTCCTTGTAGATATTTAAGGAAGTTTCAGAGAATATTTTAGAGGAAGTAGCACAAGTTCCCTGCAGGTTTCTATGAATTATATAAAACACTTGTGTTTAAGGTTAAATGTGCTTTTTTAACCTGTAAGGGGAAATTTCTACGTTAAAGCAGCAACAATTGTTTAAAAAAAGTGCCTGAGTGTGACATTTTACTAACAGCACTAATAATAAAAAAATATGAGCAGTGATATAAACAGCATAAAAAGTCTAATTTTAAATCCTGGAATGATCAGAAGGCTAATTTGCTATGTTCTTCGGGGATCGCCGTCCAGGGACACTTGCTGGGTGAGCTAATCAACATGCATATTCATCCACACATCCTGGTTTTGTTTACTTCAGAGTCATAATAGCCCTGAACCTGTAATAACATCTTCTGATGTCTTGTTTTGTCACCCAAACGGTCCCAAAGATATTTCACTCACATAAATCACACAAGCTGAGGAGCTGAAACCCACAAATGTATTTCACTAGGAACATTTCTGAAGCAGTTAATCAGATATCAGAGTTGCTTTTTCACTGTGATTTCTTTTTAATCAGTTTAATTATTATTTTTAAAATGTACTTATTAACCTATAGAGGCAGAGTGCAGTTACGTCCTGTCCCCACAGGAGGGAAAAAATGAATGTCTCTCTCTGACTTTGTTGTGTGAAGGTGACTCCTTGTCAGATCCATCTGCAAGCAAAAAATGGAAAATGACTAAAAGCTGCTGCGTGGTGGAATCCACCGCCAGCAGAATGAGGGACCCGGAAATGGGATTTTTTTTATGAACTTTGTAATTGGAAAAAGTTTCAGGAGCACAAAGTGAGACGTCGGCAGAAAGACAGGGGGTTGTTTATAATCCTGACACTCAGGATGTGAGGGGTTTATCAAAAAGTAATGTGAATAAATTACTGATTTACTTCCTGAAGAAAGTAATTTGTTACTCTTCTTGTTACATTACTTTTGAATTTCTCTGCATCATTGCCATACTTACATTTTCACATAATTATTAGTTAACAGTATAAAATTGCAGCGACTGACACTACAATAACCCTCTGACAGTGCAGTTTTCATTGGACATCAACTCATAGTTACTTTTCTGAACACCAGATAGATTTTGAATCAGATTCTCTAAAGTCCTGCACAGTATGGAAAAACACTCCTGTCCCTGCGGCAAAATCACATCATCACGCCAACCCTGGCTAATTCAATGTTGGCTAATTTAAACTGACAGTGTAAAAATGATGTGTTTGCTTTAATGCTTTCTGCCACAGAACAGCGACTTCAATGATCCTGAAACAAATGGATCAGCATTAGCTGACTAACATTCTTCATTGCTTTCACCATCAGGTGCAGCAGCTCATTGTCTCAAAGTCAAAAAGTTTTATTTTATTATTTTATTTTCACATTTTGTTCTACATCATAAATACTTTAGTAAATACCCCGCTTGTGAATTTTGAAACCTTTGTGCATCTCAGAGAAAGTGTTCATTAATAATCAACTAAATAAGAATACAGAAGTTATCTGGGAAATTCTGCATCATCATAAATGTCAAGTTATGTGACCTGGTGCAAGACCTACTGATCGCATACACACTTCAACAAACTAACATCATGGAAAAATCCCACAGTTTTTGTCAAAGGAACCCAGGCAGTTTTAACTTCATGGCTGGCCACCAGAAAAGTGTTTGTGCTTTTCTTCTTCTGAGAGTTGATATAAAAATCTGTGACATGCTTGTGCTGCAGTTATACGGAGTGTCAGTCACGGGCTGATGCTTCGGCCCCCGGGGCTGTGTGCCGATCACATGACAAATATCTGCTCTAGATCATCGTAGGAAAGCTTCAGCTTGTAACTGCAGACTCTGGTTGTGTTTTCAGAAAGAAGAGAGGGTTTCGGCGCTCCGCAATCAGCTGGCTGAACGACAGGCTCTACGTAACCGCCGCCGACCCTCTACGGGCCAGAATCAGAACCACAATGCCCCGCCTCCTTCTTCTCAGCCAGATCCCAAGTCCCTGCTCCCTCCGCCCGGCTATCCCAACCCAACCACGGACAATCATTCCCTCCCACCTTCCTTCTCCAACTCCTCCAACCTCTACCCAGCAGACAGCAAGATGAGCCGCAACCACTGTCACAACAGCCAGATCCCGCTGCTGTATAAATAGGTGAAACACGGGAGGGTTCGGGTGGGGGAGGCGCACACGAGGGACACAGAACAGCACGAGACACTGTGAGTTTCACTTGTTTGGGCAACGAGCACAGCGGAGTAGTGACACTGTTTTAAAACACGGCGTGGAAGCTGAAATGAGTACACGGGAGTGCTTTATACTCGGGGAGAGTCACACAGGTAACACCCATCCTCTAAGTTTTGATCTCACTGTGTTCAACCCAGAAACACGGCGCACGCGGTGGCTCGACGTGGCGACAAGCACATCTAAGACTAGCAGCACACGACGTCTTTTTCAAAGATCAAGTGAACAATAGTCTCTTAATCATTCCGCTCCCTCATTTGTTATCTGGTTTCGTTGTGGAGACGCAGTGTCGAGGATCTTCAAAGGATGTGTTTGTGTCTTTGCTATATCGTCTCCACATTTTGTCTCTCGGGTTCATTAACTAGACAGACATGCGGTAGTGATTTATATTGGTCTGTAATATTTGATTGTTTTGTCATAGAGTTGTTGTTCTATTCTCTGTTAAGCTTTCAGGAGAGTTGTGAAAACTGAAATTTGCAAAGGGACAAAGCAATGTACAGTTTTGACTTTTTTTCCCCCTCTAGTGTTTCCTCTAAAAGCAGCCGAGAAGCTCAGAAGCGAAAAATGTGCATTATTAAACAGCCATAATTTAAAACGGCCAGGGAGCTAAGCATGCATGGATGTCTGTTGTCAGGACTGTGTGTTCAAGTACAAAACTGCATTTTAATAAGCTAGTTCCTTATTAGACCCATGTTGAAGAAGACAATGATCAAAGTTACTGATGAATGAGGACAGTTTTGATAGCTTTGGGGTTTGAAATCATATTTTACAATGTATTTTTTGAAGTTTGTGTTTATTTAGCAGTACAGTACAGTAGGAGACATCAAGTCAAGTCACATCAAGCCTGCATCTAACGTATCTTGCAGATATTGTCCTTCAGGGTCGTCCTCTTGTGCACTTCTGGATCTTATCCAGCACTGATGCTGACCCTACTTTCAAATCACCATTTGGAGCCCTTAGCTTCAGTGGGGCCAAACACCAGTTATCAGTGGAAATACACTCCGTGTGCAGTTCTGGCAGTCCAGGAGGTCAGGAGTGCAACCAGGATGTTCATGAGGAGTGAAATTTTCCGAACGTTTAAAAGGTTAAACGCAGTAAATCTTTCGTTCTGTCATCGTTTAAGCACATAAAGGATTAAAGACCGTGACATCGCCTCCTGAGGGTCAGCTGTTTTTCTTGGCATTTCAAGGGTTAAACACTGTAAATTTGTCACTCAGCCAGATTTAGCTCCTTGGAAATCCATCGTCAGCCCCAAAATAAATGGTGAAGCATTAGTGTTCTGATACATGGAAGCGCATATATGAGGTTGAATGGTCCTTGGACAGAGAATGGAAGTGTTCCAGATGTGCACAAGGAGACTGCATTGAATGGGATATCAGACAGTTTGATTTTTATCTGTGGAGTCCTGGAAACATTTGATATGAGTAATCACCATCACTTACCATGATGACCAAGGCCCAGCTGTCTATTCTGGCTGCCTAATTTCACGGGGTACAGTTATCCGTCAAACACATTCATATACAGTCTACAAAACTGGAGCCATCCAAATTCCAACATACTTAACAGAAGCACAGTCTGTACTTTCTGCCTTTTGTAAATCTAAACCACTTTATGTTTGGACAGCAGTGAAACGTTGAGGGCTTCTGTGATGGCTATTACTGTAGATATGCAGAGAAAGCACAATTTTTTTATACCTGTAAATCTGTTACCCGTCATACTTGTAAACTTCGTTTTTTGTGTCGTATATATACGTACATGAATTTTTTCCTTTTTCCCACAGACGATTGGGAATGAAGCTAATTTATTTTCTTCATCTTTTGCCTTCAGCTAAGTGGTGAAAGCATCCATGAAGGACTTAAAGTAATGTGACATAGTGTATTTATTCGGCAGTTAATGCGGATGTACTATTTCATTCATGAGCTATTTCCAGATTTTATAAAGCAATGACGCCTGAATGACGCTGTTAGCAGGTAACACAACACTTTGTCAAATATTTTTAAATATCTGTAAATCACAGTGTGCACTTTAAACCGAACAAACGATTCCACTCTGTGTCGCTGTTACTCGGTTTAGCTCAGGGTTTGGGGGAGGACCGTCAAAGTCAACTTAAATGAATGAAATAGGCCATATTTATTAACTGTGCAGTACCTTGATCACTTGATAGTGTAGTATATGAATGCAGAAATTACTTCAGAAATGTTCTATTATCTTGCACATATATAAGAATATACATGGATTTGGGGATATTTGTATTCACTATATCTAAGATATTAAATGTTAATATATTTCAGAGTATGTGTATGCAGATATATGGGTACCATAAATAAAATATTTGTTTTTTCACTGGGTATTTCTCGTGTTTTAATTGATACGTTTTAAAATATGTGGACATATCATATGGATTGTTGTGCATATTCCAAAGGCACAGCACATGTTTGCTCATGTTTGCACTATCCACTAGATGTCACCAGTTATTTGTTGTTTTTCTGATTTGCTCGGGCTGTTTTGACCAATTCATCTATGTCCAAGTGAAACTTGATATTTGTCTGTAGGTCAGCTCTGCAGGACTAAAAAACCAAATAAACCCAGAAGAAAAGCTCATTAAACAAAAGCTAGAAGCAAAATTTGACACGATGACCAACTGTAAAGCCCAGTGGGAACCTCATTACTGAGACAATGAGTGGATGTTTGCCTTGCATATGAAACAAAAGTAGACAAATTGCTCCCAAGTGCGTCCGTTATTTGTATGATGTGTGTTTATAGATGATGACAGTCTGACAAACCCAGCTGTGCCACAGTCCCATGATCCCTCATCTCGCACAGCTTCCCGTTCCGTCTTTTTTCAGCTGACTGAAAGCAAGGTATGTGGTAATGCACAGGGAAAGGGTTGGTGTCGAGAACGAGAGAGGCTGTGTGTGGGGGTGGGTGGCTGCCATTGGGGAAAACCCACTCTGAGCTGAGGCTTCTGTGGGCCTCCACCTGACACAGCACTCGGCAAGAGGCAGAAAAAAGCAGGAAATTCCCCTCCACTTGTGTGATCCAACAAAGGAAGTATTTGCTGGCTGTGGAGGAATTTCATAGCAGCTTTTGCCAACTACTGTGTGTGTGTGTGTGCGTGTGTGTGTGTGTGTGTGTGGGCTGCAGCGCCGGCTGGACAGACTTCTAACTATTAGAGGAGACCATTCTCTGTAGTTTTCTGCATTTTTATTCTTTTCACAACTTATATAAACTTATATAAATACCTTTAAAGCCCCGGTCCCAGTGATTTAAATACAAATAAATACAAATAAATACATACAAGCTATGACAGCACCTCTGTATCTGAACTCTTGAGCCAAAGAGCCTTGTCATCATCTGATACAGCAGAGGAAATCTAGCCTCATACAATCTCAGGTCAGTATAAATAATATGTCAAAAGTGCCTAAAGTAGAAACAATGTTGCAAACTGCTACAGTTTATATAGTTTTAAAAAACCAGCCTAACGTTTTCAGCTGGGAATTTCATCTCCATTGAGATTTCAATATTTAAACATCACCATGTGGATGAAATAAAAAACTATATGTTCACATAGTTTTTAAGCTCCATGCAGCTTTTCTGCTCAAAGCGGAGAGTCGTTTCAAAGTGCAAACACACCAAAGAAGGTCCTTCCTTCGTCAGTCTCCAGCTCTGATAGCTGGTTGGTTTCTGTCCACAGCGTGTCTCCTTCGTTCAGCTGAAACACAGCGCCCAGGTAAATGGCGTTGTACCAGCCGTGGTCTGAGAAGCTATCCTGAATGGTGTCTTGGCATGCCGACCTCAGGGCGCTCATCAGAGTGGAGGGGCTTCCCACAGACTCTGAGTAGCGCCAGATCCTGTGGCTGAGAATTGTGAGGCTTTTTTCCTCATCTTCATTGTCGTCGCTATTCCCACAGATCACCCTGAAGGATGCCTGGCTGTAGACAAAGTACAGGCCGGTGTGTGGGATGATGATTTTGTTGGCCTCCAACTTGAAGCCGCCCTGAGCGAACGCCTGGCCTTGACCATTCCTCCACTCCAGATGACCTTTTGAGTCGCTGCCTGCAAGTAAAGATCAGAAACGTTACAGCCTTGAAATACCGGAGTGTGAATTACTGACAGGTTTGTTATTTGGAGAGCAGAATGAAGTATTGACTGAAGCTAATGAATGACTTATGGGACTTCCTTATTGTGCTCTTGGTTTCCAAAAAGAAGAGAGCTACCAATACCACAGAGGGAGAAGAAAAACTCAGAAAAGCTCCTTTGAAGGCTGAGATTATGAGCCTATTGTTTGCTGAGGACCAAATCAAGGTAAGCGGTGACTCACCTTCTAGGTGGATGGCTGCCTTGGCTTTGCTGCTGATCCATTTTATCGTGGAGTGGGGCTCTGAAGGAAGGAAGAAAAATGTGAGCTTGTCTCAAATAATCCACAAAGACTCAAATGTAGCTTTCAAAACCTCTCATAAGCACCCATGTATATAATCACCTGGTTTTTCGCCAGTGTTCTTCGCCTTTAGTGCTTCTGGCTGTCCTACTTGTGTCTGCATGGAGGAAAAAAGAATCCTTAGATACATATATAGACACACACACAGAAGGTTTTGAAAGACTTTTCATCATACTCGAAAAGATGAGATGCTCCTTACCATCCGTTCTGGCCTCGTATTCCAGTACCAGGCAAACAGCAGGACACCTGCTAAACAAAGAGCCACGACGACGAGGACGGCGCACACCTTCCATATCCACTCTGCAGGTGATTTCTTCTCAACTAAAACTACAGTCTTCGCCTCAGGACCGGCCTCGACATCAACTGGTGTGGTTGTGTATGCAACCATGCTGTGCACAAAGCCTCTGCCGTCTGATCTTTAAAGAAATCCAGAAACCGAACAGTTGTCTGTGTCTTCTGTGCTGACACTTCTCTCTTTGAGTGTGCTGTTTGTGTTAAGAGTGAACTTCTGCTGGAGAGTCTGTAGTATTTATGCAGCTGCAGGGGAAACTCCAGTGATGTCACCGTGTAAGTGGAGACAGCGCAGCAGCAACAGCGGTGGCAGCAGCGCAACCGGGGTCATGGAGAAAGGAGAGTGAGAGGGAAGGAAAAGTTACAGAACATTTAGCGGAGTGTCACCGCAGGAGTTATGGTTTCAGGATGGGAAAGTGGTTGATGGCGACTTTTGGTTTTCTAAAAAAATTATATACACAGATATTCAGGCACACACACGATGAGAGACAGACACACAGTTGCACCACACTGTGTCTGAGGTTAACTCGTACAGCTCACCAACATTTTGAGGTCAGAAAAGGGACATTATAAATAAACAACCCCCACCCCACCGTGACTCGTATAAATTATTAGTAAAGTCTTCACAGTACACTGACATAATAGCTTATCTCCAAATCAAATCTACACATTTTTCTCTGGCATGTAGTGCAGTTCTAGTAACTAGAGTGTTTTTGTTGCTCACGTCTAGCTTGCCTTTACCGTGTATTTCACAGAAGTGTTATTTTGCTCAAAGCTCTTTTGAGAAACAGGGAGCCTTTCACTCAAAAAAAGTACATTCATGTTGTTGTATTCTTTTTACCCATAGACTGTATATAAAAGATGGCCACAACTACCACAAGATCTCGTTTTTGCCATGTAGGTTTTTTTCAAGCCATAAGTGGCCATTATTTGCCCAGAGGGCAGTGTGCTAACATCCGAGTTTAAACTAAACCGCTTGCTTACTAAACTACCTGGGAGTCTCTAGTAGCCATTAGAGAAACTACAGTTTTGCGGACATCCTCTTTTGGAGTCATTTTTGTGCCACAGAAGTTGCATGTTATTCTTGCTGTACCAAAAAACATGCACAAAAGCCACGAGTGTGTAGAGGACACGGTCTGTCTACACACGATAAGAGGCTTGTTGTTGTGTGACAGGATGTAAACACTGAACCATTCTCGCCCAGCTGATGCTAGCTGACTACATCTGTTCTGGTTGTTGGATACAGAAAGTACATAATTGCTACTTAAAAATGCCAATTAAAAAGGTTTAATTGGCATTTTGAGCACCTTGCAGCAAAAATGTTGCCATGCAGAGAACTCATTGTCCACAACAGCAATGTTCCCTATGAAGAAATGTGATATATTTTTAGCACATTATCAGTTCATTTTCTATTACATCATCCTACAATATTTACACTTGGCTGGAACTCTTTTACAGTCTGCTATAAATCCATAAATGCTAAATATAGGTGGCGCGCTGAAGTGTTATTTTACTTCTTTATCTTTACAGCACGAGCAAAAGTTCAGCAACTGAAGTATAACCATGATGAGAGGCACATACAAAACGTCACATGTGATGAAAGTTCAAAAGGAATTTTCACAAGTCATTTAAGTGTGTAGAAATTTGAAAGTAGATACACTACAAACAAAACACCTGGATTATAAAGTGAAACAGACGTTTAAGTAATCCATTTCTATATGTCATACATGAAGTATCTTCTGGGGTTTTGGAAGACTTTCTCTTTTTTTCCTTGACATATGGTGTTAACACAGCATTTGTTTCTGAAATTACCTCAGTTTAAAAAAAGAAAACTGAAGCAGAGAAAGAGAAAAAAACTTGGCAGCTCTCTACTTTCTCTTTCAGAACTGAAAGGTGATGCAACTCAGTTCAAGACACTCCACAAAGCATCTTTTTACACTTCTCCTTCTTTGTCTTGCTGTTCCCATTTCACTTTCTCAACTGACTTTCTTTGTTTGAGACATAACGGCCAAGTGTGGGCTTTTTATCTTCACATGCCTCAAATGTCCAGCGAGTTCTGTTTTCATTTGGCTGTGTTTTTCTTAAACACTTGTCTGGTTTCCCTTGTACTGTCCCGATTGCTGTTTGTTTTGTCACAACACGGTTTTAAAGAAGCAGTGAGGATTTGTCTCGTTTGAAGCCATCTTCTGTGTTTTTGATAAACTGCACATTATGAATGATCACATTGTTTAGTCAGTATCATAAAAAAACTTAACAAAAAACATAAAAGTAGAAACCTGCGAGGCAAAAGTGGAAACACCAAAGGTGCAGTTCCTAGCTGCAAAAGTAGGTAAATCCCCACAGATTCACATGCTGAAATATTTTGTTCTCAGAGTCAATTTTACGTGATAATTCTCTTCGATTGTATTCATACAGCGCATTTCAAGGCACTTTGTATTCTAAGGTCAACCTTCCAATAATACATAGTACGAGCAAACACTTTGGTGACAGTGGGAAGGAAAAACTCCCTTTTAACAGGAAGAAACCTCCAGCAGAACCAGGCTCAGGGAGGGGCGGGGCCATCTGCTGTGATTGGTTGGGGTGAGAGAAGGAAGACGGGACTAAAGACATGATAATAACTGTATGAGAATTTATTTTAAAAAGCAGAAGAAAAAACTCACTCTTGAAGTCACTGAACTAGACACCTTGACCACATTTGTGCTCTCGCTGCCTTTTGGAGCAATTTCAGCTGTGCATACACTGTGCTATTTCTTTCAGTCGCATTATTCAGCTCCTGGTCAAACTGTATGATTGAATTTCAGGGGTGAGAAGTTCGCAGGTCACGATGCATCGTCTCACACTATACAGCTCGATGCTCTGATGTGACCTGAGTCACACTGTGCATCCATAACATGAAGCTTATAACACAAAATCTGTCTCTCGCTCTCCCTCTCTGTCTTTCACTCACACAGACACACACCACCACCATCAACTTTGCTAAATTGCTAATGAAAAACATTGATCATGCAGCTGTGATTGAGCAGCAACGTCCATCCAACAATTTTCACGGTTGGTGCGGTCGTGATCATTTTGTGAGGCCACATCGAAAAGGCTCAGATGAGCTTGACAAAGTTCACATGCTGCACTGCCGCGCTACTCCGTCTTTCCACTTTTATTTCTGTCTGCACGTGCGCAGTGTGAGAAGCTGCGGTGACACCCTCACGACGGCCGACAGGATTTCAAACAGGTTTGATTTTCTTATGACCAAACGACTGATGATCGGGAGCTGGTTGTGAGGTCGCTTCTCGTTACCCCACATATATTACACGATGCATGACACACAATTAAGGCGAATCCCCAAAACGGTCGCACGACTGAAAAATCGGCTCAAAATGGGTCAAAAATTGCACAGTGTTTGCCAGCTTAAAATTAATTGACACATAATCTTGTTTTTTTTGGCTAAGGTTGCTCGCATTAGCTTATGCTTTAGCACTCCATCATCTCTTTAAAACAAATTACAGAGCTTAAATGCTAATCAGTTCAATTCAGTTTGTATAACACCAAATCACTTTAGATTGTAAGGTGAAGCCCCCACAGTAATAGGCAGAAAACCCCAGCAAGCAGACAACCCCGAGCAAGCATTCGGTGACTTTGGCAAGGAAAAACTCCCTCCAGCAGAGCCAGGGTCAGGAAGGGTAAGCCATCTGCCGTGGCCCATTGAAGGGTGAGGGGAGGAAGACTTTAGATTAATAATTACTACTAATTAAATGCAGAGTGGCGGATAAAAACTCAAAGAGTGAAAAAATGTGAGTCAAGAAGAGCCACTCAGTGTCTCATGGGAAGCCCCCAGCAGCTTAGGCCTATTGAAATGTAACTAAAATCATCTAAAATGAACTCATATCAGTAAGAGTTTGGGTTGCTTGCCACGCTGACTAAATTTACAGGAGGCAATAATTAGTGGCTTGGCCCCTGGGGTCGGTGCAATGAGCTACTGCTAAAGTACCTAAATAGTTGTTGTGCGTGGTTGTTGTGGGAGATCCCAAAGATGTTTCAAGTAGAGCTTATTAAAAAGATAGCCACATTTGGCCGAAGATTTAGAAACTGTATAGAGAATCCAAATTCTTTGTAGCCTTTAGTAAAGTGGCTCCGATGATTTTCATGCAAAGCCCATCAGTGGATTTCAGGTGGATGTCAGATTTTTAGAACCACCTTTTATTACAGCTGATCGCCTTTGACACCAAATCTGCTGAACAGTTGCCGCCCCGTCCCAAACAGAACTTTCTTTGTATTCGTATTTGTTTTGTAGTCATTTAGGTTTTTTGTGTGGGTGCATTTGAGGTTTGGGATCTTTTTTTGGTGCTCGATTTTTGTCACATTGCAGTCATTTTGTGTCTCATGTCTTTTGCGGTTACTTTTCTCTTGTTATATTAGATATCTCTGTGGTGACCTTAGGTCATCATGATTTTGGGTTTTTTGTTGCTGTGTATGTATCTAGTTAATCTTATCTATATTTGTTTTTTTTCCGACTTTGTGACAAGGTTATTATAGCTGACTAAAACAAAACTAAAACTGAAGTAAAAAAAAGACATTTCACAAAAAAAACAAAAACTAACTAGAATAAAATGGAAACGCAGGATGATGTTTAGTCAGACTTTGGATGCCGACTGTGAACCAACACAATCAGTTCTGCTTTTCTATTACCTATTGTCATACCTGCACTAATTTCTTTTTGAGCTTTGCCTCCAACACATGTCCTTCATATGCAGGGAGACTAAAACTAAGGCTGGATGTAATACAAATTACAACTAAAACTAAAAATTTTCTATAATAAAAACTGTTGTGAAGCGAGTAAACCCAGTCTGCAAAATGAATGTTGGGTTTTTCTCTGTATGTATTATTGTAGGGTCTACCTTCCTATATAAAGCTCTTTGAGGCGACTGTTGTGATTTGGTGCTTTATTAATAAAATTGAATCAAATTCAAAGTAAAAATAAAACATCAAAATAAAATAAAAATAAAACAAATCTACTTGTTGGTTGTTTTGTGTTGTTTCCAGTAACATTTGATCTTTTCCCATCTCTTCCTGGTTATTTTGCATGTCTGTTTTGTGTTGTTATGATGGTGAGCATGTTGTCTTGCTTGTCTCTCTTTAGTCATTGCGTTTCTTTTTGTAACAATATTCCATGATTTTTTATTCCATTCTTTTTTTCTCATTTTTGTCTCGTGTGGGTTATTTTCCATCTTTTTTGGTCATTTTTTTCTGACTTTGTGTTATTTTGTGTTTCTTTTGTTGCTGCGTGTGTTGGTTTTGTTTGTCTCTTTGGCCATTTTGTGCAAATATTTCACTTTTTTGTTGTTGGTTTGGTCTCTGTTTGATTAAATGTCATTTTTTTAATGTTTTCTTGATTTCCTTTTTTTTAAAGTTTTTTTTGCATGTTTGTTTTATTTTGTCTCTTCTATGTATCGGATTTTGTGTGTTCCTTTTTGTGATCATTTTGACTCTGTGGTCATTTTGTGTATTGTATGGTTGGTTTTTTTGTTTTGTTTTTGGGCCAAGTTGCTCAGTAATATATTCTTGATGCTTGATTATCACTTCGGTAGTGTGGAAGGGGGAGCCACCAGTGTGTCATCGGGGGGATTGTGAATGTGTGTATCTTATAAACCTGAAAGGACTGGAGTGCTGTGACGCTGAATATTAACGCAGCAGAAAGTGTGTGCATGTCATGTGTGAAATCAGCAGTGAAATTGCACCTCCGTGTCTGGCTTTGACTTTTTCATTCCAACATGCAAACACAAACCAACCGCAAGATGTTGCCGGATGATATCATTTTCACCATTATCATATGCGCCCACATGACACACACACACACACACACACACACTGTCAAATGCATGCACACTGTCTACAGTTCCTCCCTCTCACTCACCCACCTCTTTTCGATTATTCATAACGAGATTCTCCAAAAGAAGCTCTTGGTTATGATATCCGGTGTGCAAAGACAGGAAGCTCGTCTATAGGTACCATCCCCGACTCTAAAGACACTGAATCAGTGTCTTTATGTGAGACTCAGCTTACATAAAGACACCGGTTCTTCGTATTTCCCAATGAAACAGGAATAAAAACCAAACTCAGACTTAATTATAGCACAAATATTTGTGTGTAGGATCACTTCAAGTAGCGGTGTTGGAGACTCTGTGGTCGCATTGGTGTTAATCAGTTAAACTACTTTTTGGTCTTTTGAAAATATGAAAATAAAATATTGTATTTTGGCCATGATATGTAACACTCTCTGATATATTTAAATCCTGAAAAATTATAATGTGGTCTTTTTTTTTTAACCTTCTTGCGAGGGGTGCAGTGGTTAGCACTGTTGCCTCACAGTAACGGGGTCCCTGGTTCAAATCTGCCGCCTGGCTGGGGCCTTTCTGAGTGCACACTCCATGTTCTCTGTCTCTCCAGGTAGTCAGGCTTCCTCCCACATCCATAGGCATGCGCGTGAGGTTAGCAGGTTGTTTTCTGATTTATTGTCTCTCTGTATTAGGCCTACGACAATCTTTTCCTTTGTTTGTAGCCAATTTGCATTTTTATTGTGATTTATTCTGGTCATTGTGGTCATTTTTATGCCTTTAGGGCTGGTTTTCAGTGGTGTGTGGTGATTGGGTGCCTCCTTAACGCAGTTACTTTCAGTTTTCTGTCTGTTTAGTGTTATTTTGCATTTTTATTGTGACTTTATGTTCCTAGCTGTAATACTGTGATTATGTTTTGCCTCTTTTTTTTCATCATCACTTTTTGGCCATTTTTGTGCTTATTTGCATTTTCAGTATTGTTTCGTTTGGTTTCTGTGACCATCCCTTGGATCATTGTACACATTAAAAAAAAGAATTTTGAATCTCATTATTATTGCCACTTTTGCTTTCTAGTCATTACTTTTTACTCTTTGTAGTCTTTTAGGTTTTTGTTGTGGTTCCTTTTGTCTTTGTGCTCATCTTTTTGCCAGATTTGATTTTGTATTGGTTGTTTGTTTTGATTTTGGGTTACCCCCCCCCCCCTTTTTTTTCCCTCCACTTTCTGATTTTTTATTTTTATTTGCTTGTAGTCGTTTTTGACTTCTTTTGTTTCCCCTTCTGTGATCGTCCACTAACCGCTCTGTGATCAACCTGTGTGGCTTTGTGTTATCTTCTTGTTTATATGTTTTGCTAGTTCCCATGAGAGAAAAATAACATCAAAATACAGTATGCACCTCGCAGTGTGAATAGACAAACTTCGGAATAACATTTTCCATGATAAACACGGAGGAGTCCTTCTCCACCAAATGGAAGAAATAGATCTTCTTCACTGTAAACAATTACTGTGAAATACCTGAATATAAATAAAGAGTCTAGACACAAAGTTACACTCATTTCCTTTTCTGAAAATGTGTTTGTCTGTGATTTCCCCTGCCTTTACTAATCAGCTCATTTAAATCTGTATGGATATATAGTTTCCCAACAAAAGAAAGTGTGACCTTTAACATATGACTCACTGAATCCCACGGATTTCACAAATGCCTCTTTTCATTGAACTGGGAAAAATATCACCGAAAATGAAACCTCCTCAGTTTGAGCTTTCGTATCTTTGTGCCTTTCCCTTTTCCTGACTTTCCGAATCTTTGTCAGGCCAGTCCCAAAAACACGGTGACACATTCCCCACATGTAACCCTCATGGTATCCGTAAAGCCATCAAAAAGCTATTTTTGTTCTTTGCTGATTTTGCTCCCTGGTTGCATCATGCAATCCCAGGAATATGCAGTCATCGCACGGTGAAGCTCAGCAGTAAAGCCGGCTCAGATAAGCTCAGGGCAGGAAAGGTTGGAAGGAAGCCGGGTGGGAGGATGTTGAGGGAGGGGAAGCTGTTGTAGGCGAACAAGTTGTTTAGTGTAGGATTATGAGCTGAGCCTCGTATTCAGATGTGTGTGATGACACATGCACAGGTGCAGGTTTAGAAGAAGCAAAAAATCCACATCTTATAGTTTTGGTTTCCTTCTTGTCATTCCCTCTTCGGGGTATGTGGGCTCAGATGTGTAAGGGAATAAACCAGGTCGATATGAGGTTCTACCACAAATGTAGCGTGGCTTCCGCTCTTTCTAGACTCTACAGTCTGGTGGCCTACAAACCTCTGCCAAGAAGTTACGCTTCACTTATGATTAAGTGGTTTGCCTCCTCATTTTTCTTCCGCATAACAGACAGGATTTGATGGTTATCTTAAGCTTAACGTTATTCAGCCATATCCATGAAGCAAGCTGACTCAGGGGTCACATCAATTTAAGTAAATGATAAGAAATAAATGAGCCGGGTGTAGTGGAAGAAATACCACCGAGACAATGAAGCTTAAAAGAAGCTGGTTTGTGCAAACATTGTGTCAGTATGTGTGTGTGTGTTCAAATCTTTCAGACTTTACTGGATACATTTCCACTTCCAGTGGCCTTAAAATCAGGCCATTACCATCTCACTAATCTCACTTTGAAACTATATGACGAAATGTGCTACATAAATAAATTCCTTGCTTGCTTACATCAGAGAAAGATCCTTTGTATTTTTAAGGGATTGTATCATTCCTGTGAGGAGGGAAATTCTATTATGTTGCCACATTGAGGGCACACAGGGAAACATTCAAACCCCACAGGCTCATCAGACCCGTTTCACAGTGAAAGGCGACCCAGATATTTGCCGTACCTGTGTGTCAGTTGCAAAGTGTGTATTAGAATGACTTCCTGCTTCAACTTGCACCTAGAAAGCTTTGTTGTGGTTTGGCTCCTGTACTGACGTACTGGGCATGCTCACTTTCAGTTCTACCTCGAAATTATTCTCATGGTAATCTGACTTGTTAGTGCTTGTCTGGTTGTCTTTAACTACATGCACAGAACTTAACCATGTGGTGAGTATATTGTGTTTATACTTACCAAACTTTAACTATGGAATGCGCTTAAAGGCGTATTAAGCCTACATGTGCTATTTGTGTCTCTGAGGGTCAATTTCAAGCCTTAAATGTGATTTTACGTGAATAATTTGAAAAGGTTTTCATTTAAAATGATTAATAACCAGAAGAAAACAAGAGAAACGCGTCACCGGAAGCACATGTAGCAGGACAGGTTATGGAAACTCCACCTGGTCATACCTGCTGGCTGATGTAATCACCTACATGACTTCATTCATGCTGATTTGTTTACATTTATGAAGCACTGAACAGTTTTGCATTTAACATGTGCTGGTACTGCTGAGGAAGAGGAGATATGACCTTTACTGGCTGCACTAGAGAACTGAGAATTTCTTCCTCTTTTTAAAAAAAAAGTCTAGTTTTATCAGGTTTCACTCTTTGCAGCTAAACTTTCCCTCCTCAGTCTTGTGGGGGTATTACTCTAACAATCTTTTAAAAGTGGATGCAAGCACCAAAATGTGCATGTTTGTCCATTTACAACAAATAATATGAAAAAAATCCCATTAACCACTTGAATTTTCAAAAGACTTTCCAAGATGACCACAGTTTCTACCTCAAGAAGCAACAATATTAGAGGAGAAATGCAACCGCTGGATGTATTTTATTATTATTATTATGTTTTTCACTTTGTGGAAGTCAAGATTACAACTTACAAATTTCCTGTAGGGCTTCTTTATGTCACAAGAAAGTGTAAAAGCCTAAATTATTGAAATGAAAAAAGAACTCAGCATATGAATCTGGTCAAATATACTGAAAGTGCGCCCTGGTTGTCCTTGCTTGCTGGTTGTGACTGAATCTCTTTGTGCCCTTATCATTCTGTTTAGTCTGTGCTATTTTGCAGACTGGAGGAGCCTGAGATAGGCACAGCGTCTTCAGTTTCTTGGAACTAAAGGTAAGAGTTCCATAATGGGTGAAGTGTGCAAGAGTGACTGAAACTGCTACAAGACCACTATAAACTCTATCAGCAAATTATCTTTGGAAAAAAAGGTTTAGTTGTGGTGCAGCGTTCCAGAGTAACCTTCTTTGGCATTTGCGTGGTTCTACGTTGTTTTGACATTGAGATCACTCTGAAAGGGAAAGTTTAGTTGATTTTATCTACGCTGTTTTCATTCTGTTTGACACACATATGTGCCTTCGAAACTCTGTCCCTGTCCATTTGCAAGACGCCACACGTGGCGTCGTACTTCAGCCAGTCAGAGGCATGTTCTGAAAGCACCTTTACCACAGTGTCTGGGTTGGACGGCGTGTGAAACAGTGTGCAGCAGACTCTGTGGCAGGGTTCTCTTGTTTTTGTGGTTGTGTCAGTAGTGTCACCCAATCATAAGAATACCTGTGTGCAACTCTTGAGTAACACCATGGTTCTCAGCGCACAACCAGTTTTTCTTTAAACTGGTGTTTTGCTGCACTGCAGCCGAGGGTTAGAGATGAGAGCGTAGACCGTATATATAAGATGGGTGTCGCCACTGTGACACTACGAGCCTGAGGCTTCTCTCTCAGCAGAGTAGTGAAGGAGCACTCAGCTTGAGTGTTGCACCTTATCTTTCAGGATGTCCCTTTGTCGTTCTGCTCTATCCTCCAGTTCTTGGCTTCCGTTTATTGTAGCTCTTTGTGTCCCGACTCCAGATCCAACAGAAAAATGACTCATGACTGTTCTCATAATGGTCTGTGGAGTAACCCACCATCATGTTTATCTGCTGAGCTTCTAGAAAATCATTCTCACACATTTAAACAATCCAGTGATTAGATCAGATGGGAAGCATTCGTAATGGAGATCATAATTTACCTGGAAAAAGGAGCTCCGGGTGGGAAATTTTAAGTGTCGAGGTAGTGAAAATCAATTTCTAAATAAATTCAATCTAAAAACCCCTAAATAACTACATACATTTGGATCATAAAGCTGTTTCTTAGTTATTTCTACACATTCTGCTGAATTCTGCAGTGACTGGTCAGCATCGGCCTAAACATGCCAGTAGCTATTTTTGCTGCACTCTATAATCGTTCCACACAAACATAAAAAAAAAAAAAAAACTTACTTCCAAAATTTCTTAAATGTTATAAAAACACAGTTTTACTATTCATGTGATTTAAAAAAAAAAAAAAAGCAGAATAGCTTCTTGTTAAAAATATTTTAATTTACACTTTTAATTTAAGGGTTCAGTTTAATTTCATTTGTACGGTGCCGAATCACAACAGAAGGCAATTTAGCTCTTTTATTTGTGTCAAAGACTTTTCCCTTTTTAGCTGCTGAACTGTTCTTTACATTTAACTTGACTTTGCCCCCATTTTAATTGATAAACCAGCTTCTTTTATTTTTTTATCTTTCAGTTTAAATTCACAACATGATGTTTGTGTGTGTGATGTACACATGATTGTATCGTGTGTGAGTGTGTGTGTTATCTGTTTCTGTAAAGCACCGAATGCTGCTCAGTAGTTATTTCAAGCTTGTCCATGTGAAATGATGGTTAACAAGATCTTCATCAGTAGAAGTCAGTAAAGCCCCCTCAGGTTATACTGCTTAGTTTCAGTCCATGTTTTCTCCACCTGCTGTGGGGAGAGAAAGTCCCCATCAGTGGGGCCAACCCCAAAGTTTAGGAACCATTGTGACTTTAGTATCGTTATAAAAATTTACTGGGAAATAATCTTTTCTGAAATAAACTTTATTAACTGTTTTGTAGCTTAAAAGCTTGCTGCGACTGACTGTTTGCACGAAAAGCAGATGCCCTTACTCCTGGTAGATGTGTATCGTCTTGTTTGTTTCTATTGCCAGCTGACAAGGTCATTATTCAAACACTTTGATTTTGTTATTCACTGCACAAAGAGTGCAGCTTTAGACTCAAATTAGTATCATTATGATGGCGCACAGATGAGCATCTCTGCAGAGAGATTTGTGTTTCAGCTGCAAAGAAAATCTTTCCAGAGGTGGTTTCACTTTGAATTTGTTTAGGTTTACTTGCTATGAGTAAGGAGGGTGACTAAGACATACAGTACTGACAGTAAATTTTATACTCTTTGACCTTTTATGTCTACCAGAGCATGTAGGCTTTCCCAGTTTCGCATTTACTTCTGTAATCTCTGGGCCATCAATTCCTGCATTGCATAAATTACATTTTTTTTGTCAGAGGTTTCCTCCCACACTTGCTGTAAAGTAACATGGAGTTTGACTTTGTAAATGTGCAGGTCCAGCCTTTACCCCTGATACAGTTACACCATCACTTGACAGACAGCTGATTGAACATGAGGATAAACATGTGATCAGTGCCACAATCGAGCAAAACAAAAAGTGTATATTTATCTCATCAACATGATTTGGAGTCAGGTGAGTGACTGTGGGGAATATCTGTTAAAGGAAACATTTCCCTCCTCTTTGTATTATTGCATGAAAAATCACATCATTACATGCCGTATTGGTGGCGTGCATTAGACAGGAAGTGTAAATGACATATTAGGAAGTGGCCTTTTTCACTTACATACTTGAGTCCACCAAATAGATGTACCTCTTAGGGATCAAAGGTCATACTGTGGTGGAAAGTTGGCCAATTTGGGTGAATGTCCTCGTCATGTCACTGAGTGCGTATTCCAAAGGTTGAAAATTAGGAAAGAAAAAATAAAAAGTACCTTTTAGTGTCATTGGTCATCGGAAATTGAGTTCAAAAAACAAACAACAAAAGAGAGCTGTCCTTTTCAGATAACCTTTAAAGGGAATCACAGGCAATTATAGCCACACGCTGTGAAACAGAGACCGGGCGGAATCAAAATGCAGGTTTCCATGTTTCACTGATTGGAAATCTTTAACACACAAAGACAAAATCAGCACTGCCGTTAATATAGACACATTGGCGACATCAGCCAAGATACAGTTTAAGTACACGATCATGCTTCAGTGTGTCACAGTACATGTTGGCATTCATGGTTAACTGTAGCTCCCCAGTACCAGCAGCACTCATGCAGCCCCCAAAAATGACATCCCACCACCATGCTTGACTGTAGGCAAGACACACCTGTCTTTGCACTCCCCACCTGGTTGCCACCACACACTCTTGATGTGCTCTTTGCCATGGCGAGGGTTGTTCTGAGTGGAACCTGTCCTGTTAAACGGCTGTATGTATGCACCCTGAAACTGCTGCAGCTCAGTTTCAGGGTGCTGGGTATATTCTTATAGCCTAGGCCATCTTTATGTAGAGTAACAATTCCTTTTTTCAGTTCCTTAGAGAATTCTTTCCCATTATGTGCCATGTTAGACTTCCAGTGACCAATATGAGAGAGTGTGAGAGCAATAACACCATATTCAACACACTTGAGGCCTTGTAACACTAATGAGTCACATGACACCAGGGAGGGAAAATGGCTAGTCGAGCACAGTTTGGACATTTTCACTTAGGGGTGTGCTCACTTTTGTTGCCAGCAGTTTAGGCATAATGGCTGCGTGTTGAGTTATTTAGAGGTGACAGCAAATCTACACAGTTGTACAAGTTGTACACTGACTACTTTACATCGTATCAAAGTGTCATATCCTCAGTGCTGTCCCATGAAATGATATAACAGAATATTTACAAAAGTGTGAGGGGTGTACTCACTTTTGTGAGAATTTTGCTGAGTTCACCTCCTGCTGGCGAGCTGTTACCGACTTGGCAACAAGTGTCAAAGGGGAAAATGTGTATTCTCCTACTAGCTGGCAAGTTGTTGCTGCTGCTTGCCAGGTGAATGAGGTCAGCTGGTTAGGTGCAGCACCATATATTTCCTTGTGACTTTTTTGGTCACCAACAGAATCCTTCAGTGGCCCATAGTTTGCACGGGAAGAAATTTCTGTCTGAGCTGTAGTGAAACTCGGAAAGAGTGTTTAACGGAAAAAGTATTACCAGGAATGGGAGAATACAAAGTAAAAGTTGTGCCTTTTGAAATGCGTTGGTTAGACCAGTGTGGTATAATTTCTTACTTGGAGGTGAACATTTTCCATTTTGTTGCAAGGTTTTGCGCTTGGTGCTTTGCGAGTATTGTAGTCGCCGTCTGCAAACTGCTGGTGTCTGTGGCAACAAAGGAGGAGACTCACTCACAAACTGATCGAGGAATACACACTTTTCCCGTACGGCCTGTGATTGCCAGCTGATTGCTCACTGGTCCTCAGCCCCTACGTGTCCTAAGATGACCATATTGGCGATATCCCCTCTGCGTGGGGTTACATACATGGGTTAATGTAGAAAATAAGTGAGCACTTAGTCAAAGGAGCTTGCAAAGAAAAGCGTCTGGACTTCTTTAAGTTACTTGAAGACGTTTCACCTCTCATCCGAGAAGCTTCTTCAGTTCTAAGGTCAAATTGTGGAGAGTCCCAGATTTAAACCTAGTGGGAGTTTCCCCCCACAGAGGGACAAAAGGACCCCTGATGATCCTCTAATCGCCTGAGCCAAGGTGTGAAGCTGGGTGTGGGTCCCAATCAGCCAGAGTTTCGGGTGAGCTCATTGTGAAACCTGGCCCCACCTTATCATGCGAATTCCTGAGGTCAGGTGGCCCAGGATGTGAGTGGGTCCTTGAGCACTTGTACATATTCTGACCTAATTATTTTAAACTTGTCTTATATAAGCACCTGTCATTAAAACAATATTTAAAAGGTCCTCTTTAAGGGTGAGCTGAAGATTTAATTTCTTGTGTGAATGTAGTAAAAAGCTTAGGTTTAACAAAACAGGATGTTCGCAAACTCAGCAGAATGGGGAACTTCTGGGACAAAAACAGAAAATGTTCTTTGTCTGTTGTTTTTTCACCTTGTAGACTTCAGATTAAGAATAACATTAATGTAACATGGAGCCTAAGAGGCAGGACAACCCCCCCCCAAAAACTGGAAATAACTTTACACTGGCCAAGGCAGCTGTAGGTGTCTACTTCAGAAAACATCCAGGCCGTTTACTTTTGACTTTATCTTTTTATAGATTTAAAATCACAATGGTGAAAGCACACATAATGTATATATATGTATATATTATATATATATGTATATATATATATGTATATATATATACATATATATATATCAAATTTAGTGTCTACAGTAAGACATTTAATCTTTTTCTGATGGCACACTCGGATGGCTTGACTAATCACCCGGTGAATACATATCCTATCCTATCCTGTGGTTCTTTTTTACACTTTCCCTACAATATGTCACATAATGTCACTCATCACCGAGAAGGGTGAAAACTGTTAACAGAAGGAAGTTGACTTTTAGAAATACAGCACAAAAAAACCCATCATCTTATGAGGAAGACAAGAGTGAAACACCGTGGGAAACCTTATGCGAAGGTATGAAAAACACAAAGATGAACCTTAAAAGGAAGTAAATTACCCCAGTGGATGAGCAATACAGAGCTGATAAACTGTGTAGGGGATCTGAAACACAGGACTTCTCTCGGGAGGAGCCTGAAGATGTACACTGTGACCTCTTTCCTCGTACAGGCTAAAAGTGTGACCACAGCAGGTACGGTCCGTTTTTAGTAATATGTGTGAGAGGAATCAACAGGACCGGATGGCTTAAAAAACGGTCACCTCACCACTGTGTGCGGTGCTAGTTTTAATAGTCCTTACAGTCAGTGTTTAAACTCTGTGGAAAAGGTTAATAATCATTCTTGAGCCTAAAATACTACGGCTTACTGCTCGTAGCTTTATCATCTGTAGTATTTTTAACTAGTCATAGTAAACTACCGATGCTGTCATTAGGGGTGGTGTGACAAGGTGATAATGCATTAGTGTGCATTTCCTTCCTCCTTGATCTAAAAATATGATACAACAGTTCATAATTACAACATGCTTTGGTTGTAGCAACAAGAGCCAAATAACAAATATGACTGTTATGAAGAAACAACATCTCAATGATGGCTGATGGATGAACTGTAATTCAAGGCTAAAATGACCGATGACAACATAGAGGATCCAAAAGCATGAAGAAGAAAGAGCACTTTTCAAAACAAAGCTCTTTCACATGAAAACAAGCAGATCAGATACTGAAGAGAAAAAACAAGCAGCAGCAGCAGCAGCAGCAGGGTGTGTCTGGACGTGAACAGGAGATTGGTCAAATTTAAGTCCTGGAACCATTGTTCTGCATTCAGATTTCTTAATAAAGGCTCTTATGACAAATAACAGGGAAGTCATTGTTCTCTTTTAATTTAAGGTAAAATAAATAATAAAGAGGTCTCAACTCAAGCTGGATTAAAAGTTGTGGAAGAATTGTAGATCTGGCTTCAGGCCTTCAAGGTCTTGTTGTTGTTTGTTTGTGTTTCTATCCCGTGTAAAGTCAGATAAATAAAATCAATCAGCTGGTTAAAGCATATTTATGAGAGGTCACTGACTCTGCTGACCTGATAGCCTAAGGCAGTTGATTTTGTAGCTTTGGGCCTCTGACAGAAAAGCTTTGCTTTAGTTATTAGAAAACAGGCCTCTGACTGTGGATCTCAGGCTTCATACCCACTTACATGCAACTAGGTCAGATACATAACCCGGAGAGAGGCCATGGAGAGCCTTAGCATCAGCAATAAGACCTTAGAATCTATTCCAAAGCATGTGGGGAGACATAGAAGTGAGGGTAAACTGAGTGTGATGTGATTGTGTGTAATTTATTTGTGGATTTAATTTCCAGTTTTAATACAAAGAATTTCAATTACATTACTAATTTGACTTCAGGCAAGTTGAAACTTCTAATAAATGTATTCAGAGGGATGAGTAACAATTCAGCTTTATTGGGTTTTTTTCTTATTTAACTGCAGCTTTCTCAACATAATAGTGTTGTGATTACATCAGCCCGCAGAATAAAGCAGAGAGAGAACTCACGTGGTGAAGCAAAACTGTAGCTTAAACCCGGCAGACTAACATCAATAATGTAGGAGTAGTCACGAAGGTACCGTCTTCTCCTGTGTAAATTCTCTGACCTCATGACAGGTTTCACTGAAATGAAGGAAACAATAATAAGAAAACTCCACAGGATCTTTTTCTTTCTTTCTTTCTTTCTTTCTTTCTTTCTTTCTTTCTTTCTTTCTTTCTTTCTTTCTTTCTTTCTTTCTTTCTTTCTTTCTTATGAACTGATGAACTGCAAGACAAGTTCAGCCTGTGCGATCATCTCTAAATCAAACAGCGCTTTTATAAATAGCCACTTATGCGTGTATTCTGCTTAGATCATCCACTTAGGCTACAAATGAGGCCCCAGGTACAAGCAGCTAAAGGTCGAAAGCTTCCTGTTAGAGGCCAAACACTGCTGTACAGATGTACTGCAACACTGTGTGAGTGCACCAGTCCCCTTTAGGCCACGCAGACGGCTCAATTATTGCATCATCAGTTTCTTCGATGAGATGGCTATATTTGGTTAGCTGTATTGTGAAGACTTCCTCTTGTACTGTAACAATGAAAAGCTGTCCACTTTAAGGGGGCAGGTGACATCTACAAACCACTGTAATGGGAGCGGTGATCCCTGTAACTGGGATTACTGGCATTTGTGCTCCTTTTGGTATTTTTGGCCTGATGGCAATGCATTAAAGTTGTCATGTTGGGACGCTGTGGGCTGACTGTCTCAGCCACTTCACTTTTTTACAGGTACAGACAGCTGAATGAAGGAAGTGAAATCACGTTAACATTATATCGTCTGTATAATATTTTCCTATTGTCAGAAACAGCCTCACAGCCCACTTCTACTGTGGATCGAAAAAGTTTATAGGAAAAAAGAACACCCACTCCTGATGTACGGACTGTAGTTGTATTGTTAGAGTGAGTTTGTGTATTGACATGCACTGTTAGAACAGACATGGACGTACTGTTTGTGAGCTGACTGCAGATGTGTGAAGCACTGCCACAAATGTTCATATTGGCACTAAAACTATCTCCTATTTCAGGCTTTTGCTGAGTCTCCAGACGATGGGCAGGTGCATCCTGTTCCTTTTCCTTTTAATTTGTCAGATGTGTCTCGAGAACTTGATTAAAGTCGATCTGTGGCGAATTAAATTAACTGGGCATGACCATGTATTTCATACTGCATGTTGGGGCAAATATTGAGCTATGACGTTCAAGGAACTCTTTGTAGTTTGTACGGCACCGAGTGCTCGCAGGAGGGCAGTGACCTCAATAAATGTGAACTGGAAGAAATTTGGTGCCACCCGACTTTTCCTAGATTTGGATTTCGCAGTGAAACTGAGTAACTGAGCAGGAAGGCCTTGTTCGGGGATGCGACCAAGAGCCCGATATTCATCTTAAGGCTTTAAGAACTCTCCTACAGAGGTGAGAGTACCTGAGCAGCACTCTATAAATCATGCTTTCATCTTGGAGCAGCTAAAGAGTAGCAGCTCTGAGTAAAAGGAGTATTTATCTGGTTTGCCAAGCAACATCTAAAGGACTCTCTGTGTTTAATGGTTTTCTCTGATGTCATGTTGCAAAAACTGCCCTCTCTGGGCAGAATTTCAAACTCTGTATCTGTTAAATCCCAGCAACCTGTACCCTGCTGATGCAGTCCCTCCAGAGGAGAGCGGTGGTGGTATCTTCATGCTGTGAGGGGTAAATTTAGTGATAGCCGTGGCCACATGCAGAGAGGTTCTTAAAGAAATCTTTCTCCAGATGGTTCGCCTTTCGGCACTACGCTGATCTGAACTGAACAGTAAATGCAAAAGTTTCTGGTTTTCCATTAGTGATCTGAGCACCTCACAGAACATCTGAGAGAAAACCTGAAGACGCTTCTCATCCAATCTGATGGTGCATGCCAATATCAGACAGGAAGAATGAGTGGAGATAAGCTTGTGTAGATGTCATACACATCAGTCTGGATACTTTTAATGTGTCATTGTGGGCTGAGTAGACAATAAGTCTTCAGGTGGTCTGTGTAGGTGGACTTTGGCTGCTCAGAACAACACAAACACAAAAGGGAAGGTAATATAGAAACACACACATGCACGCGGGATCGTATACACACAGCATCGTTTTATCTCAGTTCTGTGGTTGAGCATCGTCACATGCTTTTGCCACTAGGTGACGAGACCTGAACTCGTAGTGGGTGTCAAATCTATAAATCTAAAATGTCAAACAGAAAAAACTCTCACGGTGATTTTTAGACGCCCTTTATATTAAGAAGCATTGTTTATAAGCTCAGAAAAAAATCTAACTTGACCCTTTACCATAAAGTGCTGCAAATTCTCAGGACAACAAGAAAAAATGTGCCCCATCAGCAGCTTCCTGAATTCTTAATGAGAGTTCTTAGAAGCTCCACTTGTTTTCTTAGATCTAATCTCACTCTTGTGTTGAAACTAGACACTTTACGTGCTCCCCTTTTCCACACTCAGGCAGGAGTGCTCCTGTTTCTTTGTGGGCCACGAAATGCCATTAGAGGCCTGACTAATCAGCTAATACAAATGACAAGCCCCATAAACAAAGGCTGAAGAGAACAAAGGAGCCAGTGTCGTAAGAAAGCGTGACAACATTACAGCTGAGATACCTGTTAGACATGATGTCATGTTACAGCCTCTGTCCAAACCCAGAGGCGGGCGGTGTTAACACTGATAAGGTGAAGGGATTTTTTTTCTTTGTTGACTGAAGTCAGTGTTAAAGATGTAACAAGCTGGATGCTCTCATTTTCAAGTGAATATTAACTTGTTGAGCAGGTGTCATTGCTACACTCCCATAGTGAGTGTGTTCCTGAACAGTAGAGTCAGAGCCTGGGGAACGTCTGTGTTATATGTGGATGATGACGCCATAACACTGCAGTGAAATGCTGTACATTCATTCATTATTTAGAGGATTATTATTTAGAAAAGACAGGAAAGCAGAGAGAGAGAGTTTGGGGTAACACACAGGAAATGGTCCAGAGTGGACTCAAACCCAGGTGCCTGCAGTGACCTTTGATCATCTGCTATAGCAGCGCCCAAACTCTGGTATTTTATTAGTCTTAGTCAACAGGCATATGCCACTTTATTTGGTACACCCGTCCACCCTGCTGTTGAACGGTTGAACTTTGCATTTAACCATGTAGTCATGTGAACCTGGTGAAGTTCAAACTGAGCACATTTAAGTGGTTTTGACCGTGGCACTTTTGTTAGTGTCAGACAGGCTGATCAGAGTGTTTCAGAAACTGCTGATCCACTGGGATTTTCCCACACCAACCATCTCCAGGGTTTACAGAATGGTCTGAAAGACAGAAAATATCCAGTGAGCCGCAGGTCTCAGAGTGAAAATGCTTTGTTGATGCCTGGGTTAGATGAGAATGGCCAAATTGCTTCGAGCTGAGAGGGAGGGAACAGTAACTAAAATAACCTCTTCTTAAACCAAAGTACGGACACGAGCATCTCTGAACACATAACACATGAGACTGTGAAGCAGGCGGGCTACAGCAGCAGAAGACCACACTGGGTGTCAGCCATCGACAGAAGATTAAGGCTACAAATGACCATAATTGGTGAATTCTACAACAAACGTTGTCCAATGAAGTTAAAGAAAAAAATGCTTCCTGGTTGAATTACTCTCAATTTCCACTGCAATATTCACATGTGAGGGTCGGAATTTATCACAAAACCAGCTGGTGACATGACAGTGCCTACATTCTTCTTTTATGTGTAGTCTGTGGGGGTTGGAGTCCGCCTCCAATGACCATTAGAGCAAATGTAGCTCTCGGCACTTGTGTGATGGCTTTGTTTTTCATACCCAGAGGTTGCCACCTGATTGGTAACTGTTATTAAAAAAGCAAACTGATGTCATTTTTTTCTAGTTTTCCCACAGCCGAGTCTGTCCGGTGCTGCTTCGATTAAAATAGATGTGACATTCATTGTACTTTATTTGTGTTGCATCAGGCCTGGTAGAACTGCAGGAGAGACTTTTTTAGAGCCAGTTCAATAACATCAATATTTACACCCTGCTTTTTATGAGGCTGCTATTCACTCTCTAATTTACAGCTCTGATTGGGCGGAAGTTAAAATGTCAACTTTTGCTGGAGTTTTTTCCCAAATGTCACTTTGATCCGGTGATGGGAACACAGAGACTCATTGTATTTCAAAATTCTCCAGCGTGTCTCATCCGTGGAGCTCAAGCTTGCCGACTTTGGCCTCGCAGTTTCAGAGAAGTTACCGACTACTATGTGTTTAAAGTTTCTTTCAAGCCTCATTGTTTAGGAGTTTATTAGTGTGTAGCTTGTGGACTGCAGAGAAGTGTCAGCATTACATCCTATATTTATGCCTGACCAGTTTTCCACAGAGACAAACAAAACAGGAGCGAGAAATGCTTAGTAGAAACCATGACAGGAAAGTAGTGTATGTCAACAGAGCTTCCATTATTTAATGAGCTTAAATGTATATGCACTCTCACAAAATGATGTATAATAGCTCGGTCGGGCTATTATTCCACAATGTACAAGAACAGACTTTCTTAAAAATAACAAACAGAGGAACTCTGGGCCTTTTTGCTTTGAGGCAACAGCGCTAACTGCTGTGTGTTTAATGATATGTATTTGATGATTTTCATTTAAAATTGAACTGAAATAAACAGTAAAACCTTGAAATCTCAGAATTAAATGAACATGTTATCTAATTACTTTTTATTTCATGATATTGCACCTTTAGGATCTAGGAGGAATATAACAAGTATCTACCAATATACTTCTTTGGCCCTCAGAAGTCACGATTATTGTGTGTGGATGACCCGGAGGGTAATGTACTCCGGCCTCTGAGCTCTATTAAGTTTCAGTCCCAGTACATTAAGGGTGAAACTTACACATTCACGTATGACTAGCTTCATGATTTTTACATTCTAATTCTAAAAATGATATTAAGATGAGCTAAACTGCCTCAGGGGAAGCTGGTCAGAGGGTGCTGTGAACTCAAAGGTGTCTGAGGGTGTTGTAAAGGGGAAGCAGTGTAACGGTTGCACCAAATATGTGGCTTCCTGTGCTGTTGCTCAGCACACACTCAAGTAAATATCACAGCGGTTGAATACCTGTGAGTAGAACTAATGTCAGGCCCGAAAGATGAACAGCGCCGTGTTTTACGTTTTTTAATGTCACTTCTGAGGTTTCTCAGAATGCATTTGTGGTCTGTGTTAAGCATTTTTCATTGAATGAAATGTCATAGCAGGATGTGTACAATCATCCGAACAGACGATGCTGTGGTGTGCGAAGGCTTCATGCTGCCTTTGATTAGGTGGGAAGTGGCACCACCGTGTGGCCAGTCAGCAGTGCAACGTGCAAATAAAAAGTGCATCAGGTTGGTTTACAATAATCTTTATTAAACGTCTATATGCAGAATTCAACAACCAAAATAGAATACTCAATTACATAAATTACAGAAGCACATAACAGTGAAAAGGAACATAATTATTCCAATGACTTTCACAGTTTACATTCATGTCGGCCTAAAAATTCAAAAACAACTCAGAACCAGCTGGCATTTTTAAAACTCTGTTCAGGTTGGACTGATGCAGTATACGATTGTTTGACCTTTATTTACTATGAAGATGTGGCCTATCAAGAGTACGAGGTGCCAGTTAGTAAAGTCTATATTAAAACCTGCATAATGGAGTTTTTTTCTTTATTGTAGTGTTCCATGTTAGCCACAGAGTCTTTAATAATTGTAGACCATGATCAAATCCTTGCAGTATTTTTTTATATTGTGAGAGTTAAAGGGGACCCATTCCTTTTCCTTTTATATATATTTATATATAGTTTAAACATGTTAAACATTACCAGTGTTTTTAAAAAAAAAAGAGGTCAGAATATGTATAATTATTCCGTATATTACATTCTATTGGGGGTCAGTGTGACGTGATATAAGGCAGTCATTCCTAATATGAGCATATCAGGGGTGACAGAGGGAATCTTCCTATCGCTGTACAAAAACTGTCTGCAGTTCAGATGGTGGTGCAGCAGAGGGCGCTCACAAACTACTTATTATTGGACAGAAGTGAATGGCGCTAAATGGCTAAAACAAATAATTTACAAAATAAAAAATAAACATTGTTTAAAAACGTGAGTCCAAGAATAAAAATATGCAGCTGGAGATGAGCAGAATATTTCCAATTTAAATATCTAGCTCAAAAATCCAGTTTGCTTTTATTCTAACTTGTTTATTTAGGGCCACAAGTAACATACCAGTCCAACCAGACCTCCAGTTCTATTGAAGCTTGATGACACCCCAGTAGGTATCGTCATTTAGAATTTCACCTGTTATGTTTATGCTGACACTGTCCAACGGTCTAAGTTTGACAATCTTGGCCAACCACACTGAGTTCTCTGATGAGGCCGGGTAGATGCCCTTAGCCAGTGTCTTAGTTTTCTTATCATGAAAGCCAGTTCTTTCCACAAGCACACGTCTCTCCCGTGAATCTTCCCTGAAGGTCGCCTGGGCGTAAAAGAAGTAGATCCCGTTTTCCTGGACGATGATGGACGTTCCAAACAGGGTAAGGGTTTTGTTTCGATTTTGTTTCGAAACAGAATCTGTAGGAAATATGAAGAACTTTTCTTTAATCACTCAGTTACTTTAAATTCATTTTTAATAATTGATTTTTAACCTTTTTTTTCTTGTTGTTGTTTTGTGTAATCAACCCAAATGTTCACGTCAGGTGTGATTTGAGGCCGCAGGGGACGGGTGGATCAAGTGAGTTAACGTATACACCATTATCCTTCTCAGTATGTGGGGGGGAGGGTAAGGGGCTCCAGAAAAGTAAGCAAAATTCAGAAACTTTAGCACGTGATGTCCAGTTCAATGGATGCACCATTGCGCTTCATATCTGATATTTTTGATGGTAGCGCTGCAGCTGATGTTCAGCAGCATCGATAAATACTGCATCATTGTTAATTACTCTCTAATTTACATCTTTGATTAGGCAGACGGGAAAATGTCAACTTTTGCTGGAGTTTCTTCCAAATGTCTCTCGGATCCGGTGATGAGAACACAGAGACTGGTAGCTGTTGACTCAGACCTCACAGTGGAGTAGTTTCTCACTGTATGTGGGAAAGTTTTCTTTGAAGCTTTGAAGGTTAATTATAGCTTGTGGACTGCAGTGAAATATGTCAGATTAATATCTAATCTTCTGTGCTTGACCGGTTTTCCACAGAGAGAAACAAAACAGAAGACGGAGGCGAGCTGGGTTAACCTTTGTTGTCTAAATCAGTTCAACACGTTTAAATGTGAAATATAGAATGATATCTGACAGTAAATCAGTATAAGCGTTATTACGGTAATTGAATGCTGGTTTTTCCACTTTACACACGTTTTCTTTGAGCGTACAGAAAAGAATCGGGTGAATACCCGAGTCAGGGATAATAATAACTATTAATAAATGAATATTTTAGCGCTCAACATTGACACCCATGCCTTATTAATCTGTCAACTGAAGTGAAGAAAACCACATGAAAGAGGAAATGGAGGAAACTCTCCAACCGACTTGTTTTTTTTAATGACTAACAAAAAGTGTCTTTTTTTCTTGAATTTCCTGAAAGGAAGTGCTTTTTCCTCTCTGCTTCAGATCAGTGGGCCCCATAATCACAGCTGAATAAATACACCAGGTAAACAAAGCTGATCTTCCAATTAGTGTCTAATTTTCCTGCAACATACCACCTGACGAACTTGTGAAATCTGCTGCTGTGGGCTGTAATTATACGTTAAGTCGGTGCTGCCCACATTACAGAGCTGCTTCGGGTTTCTTGTGGTTTTAGAAACCCACTTCACACAGGAAAACTGCTGCATAGTGGGAGGAAAACAGTAAATGAGACTGGAAACATAATGAGGCTGCACGGCTCTGTGTTTCTCAACGGTTTAACCCGTGCAGAGGATTTCTTTGTGGATGTGGTGAACTTTTAAAACGTAGATGTAATAGTTATTCGTCAGCAGGATAAGTATGATAACTTTTATCTCTTCAACACAATAAACCTCATGGTTTTAATCTGTTCTACCGCTGGCATAAAAAATACCTTCTCCAAATGTAGCCAGTAACTTCTCCACAGCTATAAGACCAAAGTGAATTATAAAGGGAACCGTGGGACAGAAAATGAAATATAATATGTCTCTTTGTGCCGTTGCCAGACCACAATGGGATCTGAAAAAAAGTAACATCTTCACTTCTGCCTGTTGTCAAAACTATAAACTAAAGAGCACATTAACCTCGCAACTAAACGTGTCACAATATACCTGTACTGATGACATCTCAAATGTCAAATAGATAATGTGAAATAATCAGTCCAACCTAGCATTTTGTAGATGGTCACACTGCATATTAATGCTGTCTTGAAAAAGAAGAAGAAAACTGCTCACAAAATAATGTTGATGCAACTGACAAAGAGATTAAATAAAACGATCTCTTCAATGTGGAAGGTAAACCCCAACAAAAAGGGGTAACGTGTGAAGAAATAACCATGTTAATCCCAAGAGCGGTCTTTACCTAACCCATAATCTGTATATAAAAGATGGAAGTAGCCTCTGAGTTTGAAAAGTGAAGCCAATGCAAAAATACCTCAACCCAGCTTCACAGGGGCCACATCCATCTTTCATATACAGCGTGGCGTTGAGAAAACGAGGCGTCTTTAAAGTCGCATCTCTGTTCCAAGCTTTGCACAACTTTAGATCACAGCAGGATCCGAACATGACCAGATTCCCAATGCCGTTCCTGCGTTTGGCTTCTTTCCTCCTCACCCACACCGGAGCTGGTGTATTCTTGACTTAGTGGTTTTAATAACAGATGTGGCCTGCTCTTGTCGTAAAGGGATTCCTATCAGACTGTTAATGTAGTAACACATGAAAACACTTTGGAGGGGAAATAAACTTGTACCTGCAGTGTATTAAAAAAGGAAATACTAATAAATCCATCCACTGTCAGACTGGTTAACTGAAACATGACGTCAGCTTTTATCACCCATCCACTTTAGATTAGAGATAAAACACAGAAACACAGCAGTATATCAGTTTCCTGTCTAAGTTCTAAGTATTTGAGAACATGTGCCTTCATATAGAATTTGTAGAAAGTTGTACCTTTTTTTCTTTTCTTTCACAGAGTCTAAACAGACTCAGTTAGTTAACCCCAGGTTGGTTGAAAAATTCAAATTAGGTGTTATTTTGTTATTTACTTGTTTGTTCACACCCCTCCCCCTCAACCCGCCGTGTCCTCGTGCGCCTCATTTGAAGGCTGCCCACGTTTTTCAGAATGACTTTCAGCTGCTACTGACATGTGTCTGAGCTCGTTGCACTCAGCATCTGTAGGCGTCCAGTTTAACAGTAGTTTTTATGCATGGCAGGCATCATCGTGATACGAGATCAGTAACAAGTGAGAGTTGTCTCTTTGGATGTGTAGCAGAGTTAAGATTTGTCTGTGTGATCATTAAAAGTTGGTGTAAAAAGACATAGTAAGAACAAGGGAAACGGTTTTCTCATGAAACTCATGATTGTCAGAGCATGCCAACTTCCCACATGAAAAGACGTGAGCTCACCTTCAGACGGACGTCCGTTATGGTGGGAAATCTGGATGAATGGGTGAGAGCTTCCTGAAATGCAAAATAATTTAAAGGATTATGACATTTTCAGTCTTACGATTATGTGATTGTCCATGATAAATGTGACAAATGATATTTACCTGACTTAAAAGGTTCCTGAGTCTGCCTTTGTATGCGACCTGAATGAGTTGAGTTGATGGTCTCTGGTGTAGGGACTCCAACCTTGAGGAATCAAAACATGCTCAACAAGTGTGCCGTAAACCTCCTTTCTTTAAGAAGGTCACCATAGATATTTGTGGTTGCAAAAAGACTTCAATTTCTATAGAAATCTGTGAGTTGACCTCTATACACAAGTTACTCCTCAGTTTGTGAGCTCAATCTCTCATTTCAGTATGCTTGTTGGCTAACAACGTGTCAGTCATCCGCTGTTAAGCACTGAACAAGCGGCTTCACAGTGAGACCCAGCCTTCCTGGTCAAATCGGACTTATTTGTAACCAATATGGTGAAAAAAATCATCCAGAGGTTTCAAAACTCAAGACTTCTGAATCTAATAGATGATGTCAGTGAAGCTATATCCATCTTTTGTACTGTCCCTGGCTGTTTGTCTTATATTGTTTTTCAAGTACTCACATTTCCCTTTAGCCTTTAGCTTTTCCACTATTGTAAATAAGGATGTGCTCTTGCAGTACAAACTGGAATTAAAGGAAATTACAGCCTGCTTCGTTTTCAGTCAATATCCTGAAAATGTTTTGAACATGAAGTCATAGGAATTGTTTGTGTTTATGCACGATCAATACTCCACTTAAGGAAATCCCAGAAAAGTTTTTACAGAGTTCACAGAATTGGGGAATGACTAAAATCAAAGTATTATAGAAGGTGAAAGATGTACCCATGAGGAAGGATACATCTTTCACCGTCTTCAAATACTGTGATCGCAGTCATTCTCCAACACTTTGTATGTTGTTCTCATGGCCACGGATAGGTGGCCATGAGAACCTGCATTTTAATGGTAGTGGTTATTATGAAAATATACTGTTTAAAGGCGGGGGAAACCTGCAGTCAGCTGAGACTGAAGTCGCTTGGATGAGTGACGAAACATTTCTGCCCCAACCCCGATAAGGATAAGCATAAGAGAATGGATGGATGGATGCACATAGAGAAATTCTCAGTTTCAGTCTGCAACAGCTCCACTTCTCTAAAGGCTCTATTTTATAGTTGCCATGTTTAACAGACACTGGAGAGACTTTTCAAACACAATGAGTTTCTGTGTTCCCATGAGAGTGCTATCTGACAAAATCATCAAAGATGAAGGTTTTCACTTCCACCTAGAAACAAAGAGTGACTAATGGCCCTGTAATTGTGAGGCAGATGTTGCTGGCCTTATTTTCTAATTCTGGGGATGTTTTTTAGAAGAAGAAAAAAGAAATTAAAAGAACCCAAGAGCTTAAAGCATTCTTCCTTTTGTTGAGCAAGCAAGAGGAACTCATGGTGTTGCTGCCACCTAGAGGCACAAACTGGGTATCTAGAGCTGACTTAATGTCTTTGAATAAACCGATAAGGGTAGATGTGGGGCTCATTTTATTTACTTTACCGTAATAAATATGGTATTTACACAAATTACAAGCAGCAAAGCATGTGCTTTTACAAGCGCGTTCTTGATGCAAACTAAGATATGCAAACTAAGATATGACCCCGCTAGCAGTCAACATGAATCTCAGTGAAATCTGTGTTTGTGGCAGGCATACTGACCTCTGCTGGCTTCTGATTCATTGTAGCGAGATGTACAGCCATAATCACCATGGCCACGGTGAGGAGACAGCACCAAGCCTGCAGCAGCAGATGCCTATAAGACGACCTTGGCTGATCCTCCATTCTGTCAGACAAGTACGCACAAAACCATTTAACAAATCGGCCTTTCATTTGAGAGAATGACTTTAATTAGTATATCTTCTGGCATAAGTTAACACCAGTTAATCAAGATTTTGACTGCTCTAAATATTCTGTTTCACAGGTTTCTTTCTTCATCTCTTGGCTCTGTCACTGAGGCCTCAAAGGTGGCGGAGCATGCAGAGCTCCACTTTGACCCAGGACCCTCAAATAAAAAAAAATCAAGACTTCCATTTCTTAGTTAAATAAACATCAGGATCAAAAATAACCTTTTTACTTTTATTATAAAGTTTTCTTGATGTCATATCCGCATCTTTTAAATGTTAATATATTAGAAGGATTATTTTGAACAGCGAATCATGCAAAGCCACTCTAGTAGACACTGAGAACAAATTTACCATTGTTAAAGCTCCAAGAAAGTTTTATTACCTAGTATTCAACAATATATCCTCTCATTTGTGATGTCATGACCTCTTTCATTTTAAATTGCGCCCCTTTAGGGGTGAGTGGGGTCTGGGAGGGTCACTTGAGCAACTATCGCAGTATATTTCTGCAGAAAGAGCGCATTTTTTCTTCAGCGTGCTTCACCTATTGTGCTTTTGGGACTTGTACACCTCCACCTCTTCCATTAGGTCAGAGTGCAAAGCCAGACAGTGAGATGAGTTGCAAGTAAGTTCTCACTTTCGCTGTCTTATGAAATGACAACTTTCTAAGAGAAGTCACTGAATTCTTGCCCTGATGAAGTCAATGTGACATGTCAACATGACTCAAAGAAGAACTGGTCTCAATAATCCTGTGACCACAAGCACACACATTTAAACCAGACCCCACAGAAATCATTTACATGGCTCCTAGAATGGCTGCTTTGCACTTGCCGTGTTATGGTTAACCTAACCATGCTGCTGCTTGTCTGGGATTTTACCTCAGTGGGAGTTTTTTTGTCCGGTACACAGGGTTTCTATGGTTCAACATTTTGTGGTCTGCTTGTTTATTTGTAATGACATAGACAGAAACCACTCAGTGATTGCAAAAAATGCCACTGACCCGGAATGCACATTGCTATGGTTTAATTTACATTCCAGTGAGGATGCACAGCAGGCTTCACATAGTTGCACTTGTGCCTGGGTTAGACAGTGAAAACACTGGTTCAACCACTCAGTCTGCAATTCGCTCACGATTTTGTCTCTTTAATCTGAATTCTAAAATCGATATGGATAGCAATTCATTTTCTGGGGGGGAATTAGTCAAAAAGCCAATATGAGTGTCATTAAATCACTACAAAATCCGAAAAATAAACAAAGGGACATATTATTGGGCTCTTTACATTACTACGCTCTACACAGTTCTGTGTGAAAGCTGAAAAATCGTATCCCCGAACACGCCTTCCCTTTTCTGTAAAAACTTTCTATATTCTGTCATGTAAGCATCACAGCGGCAGCACTGAGCTCAACCACAGACCTCTGAATGAAAACATTCACAAAGAAATCACAGGAATTTAAGACAATATATACAATAGGATCTAAATCAATCTTGACTCACCTAGTGTGTGTTGCACTCTCACTGTCCAAATTCATGTGGTGCTTGTCTCTCAAAGACATGTCAGGTTGTCAGGGTTTTCCCTGTTACATGAGCTTGTAGTGAAGATTAGATGGAGTTTTTTTTTCTTTTTATAGAGTAGTTTGAGAGATGGGAGGAAGGAGGCTGTGGTGTAGGTGGTGGGGCGGTGAACAGCACAGAGCTACAAACCAGCTCATACAGCCTGGTGTGAAACTGAATAAAACCTAAAAACCAAAATTACATGCAGTTTCATGCATTTCCAATGCACAATGACTTTAGAGTAAGAGAAACATATATTTACAAAACAGACGAGTAAAAAGGTGCAAAATGCCGTAAAAGATGTAAAGATAAGCGTCGTTCCAGTGGTGCGGCCCCTCGCTGACACATTCATGTGTGTTGTGGGTGGTTTGTGATTTCCCACGTTTATAGGTCAAAGTCACCCTTTTCTAACACCCAAACAAATGACAGGGGCTTTTTTTTCTTCTTCTTAACTGACCTGATGTGTGATGAGGAAATACAGTGCGTGTGCAATAAAGCACGCTATACAGGTTCCTTGTTGATGAGTTGCGGCCACGTTGTGTCACTCTACAGAGTCTATTTTAATCACAACTAATCAGCTTGAATGTAGCCTGAATTTAGATCTAAGGTTATTCAGAGGGTGAGAGTGAGAGTTATTCATGCATTTATAATTGCAGCTTGTAGATAAAAGCGCGGGAAATATATAGCTGCATCGGGCCATTCGGTGGCTCACGTGTTGAAGATAACTGACTGCAGATTAGAAGGCCAACGTGTTATTTTTACGTTTTCGTGTATGTTGAAAAAGGAATCGATTGGCCGCTGCTTTTAACATCAGGCCTCAAACTTTCACTTTGATACAGCTAATCACATGACTCTGAGCCTAGTGCTCATTATGCTGCTGCAGCCTCTCACTGCTGGGGGACTTCCCATGATGCACTGAGCACTTCTCTTCTGTTGCCTTCTTTTCACCCCCCCTCCATGCAAGAAATGCCATAACTGCATATTTTCATGAGACAGACTTTTGTTTTCCCTGTGCTCCAGGTTACTTTTTGCTTTTTGCTTTTTTTGTTGTTTGTGGTATTTCTATTTTTTCACTTCCCCTTCCTCTTACTCCTTAACTAGTTATGGCACACAAATGCTTGTCCAAGAACTTCTGCTAGAGAGCTTGTCCTGTAAAAAAAAAAAATTGGGCGGCGTTGTCTGGTCTTTTCTTTGTAATACAAGTATACAACATAAATCCACTTGACATGTATTTGTGTATTCGTGTATATGTGTATTCTGTATTCGTTCTTACTGTTACTTCTTTGCATGAGTTCAAAAGAATCCTTTCTTTTTCAAACACTTGGCCTGGGCAACTCATTTTCCATTTCAAACAACCATTTTAAACTCCTTCAGGCATCTTGTAAGACAGTTTTTTCATCAATTTCTGTGGCCATACTAAAGATACAGCGGGGAAAATAAGTATTTGACACATCAGCATTTTTATCAGTAAGGGGATTTCTAAGTGGACTATTGACACAACATTTCCACCAGATGTTGCCATCAAGCCAAATATTGAAGTCATACAAACAAATCAGAACATTTAAGTACACAAGTTGAATCATATTAAATAAAGTGCAATGACACAGGGAATA
>NW_005187695.1:341333-344775 GCF_000239375.1 Pundamilia nyererei | reverse complement strand
CCATAGACCAGTACCATAGACCAATGCCATAGACCAGTACCATAGACCAATGCCATAGACCAGTACCATAGACCAATGCCATAGACCAGTACCATGTGCAGTTCTATGGTCTCTTTTCTAGTTTTTTAAATGCAACTAATGGAGTGCCACTATTTATGCTAATGACTTGGGATAAAATGTAAATCCACCCATTAATTTTTTACGCATATGATACAATCATTTATTGTTGTGCTCACACAGCGAGCTTTGATAGTAACAGTCACAGCTGTGTCAGCTCAGACTAATTTTAAATGCACAAAAAACAAGGTCATGTTGCTCCTTATTTAAATAGGAGGGTGGCGGAAGTACTTGGGTATTGTGATTGATAATAATCTTTAAGCCACATATTGACTACCAGTTAAAGAAACTTTAGCAGGTTAAAGAGGCTGACGTTGGAGTTCATTTTCCAAAACTGATTGTGTTTCTCTTTCACTGCAAGGAAAAAGCTTGTTGCTAACATCGTTTTACCCCTACTTGATCACAGTGATATCATTTCCATGAAAACCCTGCTCATTCTCTCCCTCTGTTGGACTCTGTTTATCCCGGGGTATTAAGATTTCTCTTGCAGACATTAAAAGACAAATGACCTGAACTTGTCCTTGTTTTTGATATGATGGGTGTAAACATTAGATAGTTATTTTATTGTTTTTTTTTTTTAACAATTATAATATGTTTGTCTGAAACAGGTCTCTCTTTTAAGTGAGACCATGAGTCTCAGTGGGACTACCTGTATAAATAAAGGTTAAATTAAAAAAAAGAAATATTCAGACTTCATTACCTGGAATATGTCAGTTTTTCTTAAATAAAACAGCTCATTTTTATTGTAAGTATATATTTGTAATAGTATACACATAACAGGAAATAAGTGAAAGCATGTTTGTTTTTTTAATCTTTTCTCATTTTTGCAGTTTACTTATGAACAAACATAAGAAAGCGGTGAGATGACACTAGCTTTAGTCAAGAATCTGTGCCACTTGTTTGCTTTCATTCATCGCTGTAGATTGGCACAGGCTGTGGAAAAACTGAGACATGAAGATGACTCATGATGTTTTTTTCTCCAAACTGTGCTTCTGTACACTAAAAGAAAACTGAGAGAACATTAAGATGTGTTATTTATAGATAATGATAGTATAGTTTTCTGGTCCAGCCCAACAACTCATTTTATTGGGCTGTAAAGTTGTTGTTTTTTTAATCTATTATTGTTGCTCATCTAGTGTCTCACACAACATTACTTCTTCTTCTGCAGCTTAACCAAAGTCTGGGTTCCTTTTTGGAGGCCCAATGATGTTTTCAAAATTCATCCAAGGTTTCTCATTTTGCTCTTTACATTTAGCTGCCTCAATTTTAGGATATTTAAAAATTGCATGCAGGTCACTGTCAGTTTGGTATTATTTCTTGCACTGAAACCTGTGGATGTTTTCCAAGGCAGGCATAAACTGTTTCATAAAACTATCCCAAGAGAAATCAAATAAGTACCACCCAAAGGTAGAGTCGCACTCCTGCACTGTTTCTTTGCAGCAGATGGGTACTTAAATGACTGACTACCTCAGGCTGCTGAAGTCCTTCTTTGGAATACGTGTTGATTTGCATCCGACCAGGGAGGGACCTTTCAATGCATCCCTGTCTGATGCAGATTTTTCTCCCTTTCCATCATATGCTTCTCCAGCTCGTTTGAGGAAGGCACCAGTGGCACCAACCAAGCCAACCAAGAGGCAGAACTGCTCATCTCTGGGTCCTTCCCAAGGTCGCCTCATAGTTTGACACCTAAAAGGCAGCAAAGGAGAAACTTAGTCAGATGCTCAAACTAACTCAACCAGAGCTCTCTGAGGCCTCTCTAAAGACCAATCCTCATCTTTCTCTAAGTGGTGCATAGTTATATAACATGCGTTTTTGAGTTGTATTAAGACCTAAGCCCTACATAGCAAAATGAGGCTTCCATTACAATCCCCAATGTAAGAGTATTTTAAATGATTATTATTATTATTTTATGTCAGAGTTTTTAGGGAGACTCCACTCTTTTCAGTGAGTTCCCCGACTTGAAAGTTATTAAAAATCTGCCTGTACAGATTGGTTTTTGTGTGTAGTTTTTCAATCTTTTTGAAGTTTTATAATTTCCCCTTTTTATATTACTCTCTCTAAGGCTGAGCTCAGACGCTTGTGGAAAGACTTTCCTTTGCACTGCTTGTGTCAGTGATCTTAGTCTTACCACAGCTTGTGGCCATAAATGAGGGTCGGTAGTTTCTGTTCATGTGCTCTGATGTTTCAGCCAATATGTGTTTGAATTTGATAAGTTTCTATTACCATGATGAGCAAATATTCTGAAGTATACAAACTGGCTCACTGAGAACATTCCTCACTTGCTTTGCAGCAAAGTATGGCTTCTTGTGACAAACTGTCATGTTTGTGCTCGCTCAGACTTGGTTTTGGAAAGATTCTGTTTTGCTAAAGAAAAAGTCCAAATCAAACCACAATTTTTGTAAGGATAAGATGTTGTTTTGATAGAATAATATAGCAGCATTTGAAGTGGAAATCCACTTATGAGGATGAGACTCAGCATGAAAACAGTAGTGAAAGTTGCCTTTTGTGAAGACAGCAGTAAGAGATGAGAGCGAGAGGGTCTATTTCCATTTCTGTTTTTGGTTTCATGTTCCATGGGACATCCCCAACCAACCAGTCTGTGTTCTCCTGGATTATTTAAATGTCACAAACTTTCTCCAACCTTATTTCAATTGAGAGCAAACACACACATACAGACACACCTACACATACAACATGAAAAAGAAAAAGTAGTATGTGGGCTACTGGGTGCTGTCCCCACTCAAAACAAGAAAACATTTTCCCCATTGCTTCCTATACACCTAGCCTGTAATAGTAAAATGGTAAAACTAACAGGTATGAGTCCTTCTTTCAAAATACCTCCACAATATTTCCCACCAATAGGTCAGTTGTTATGTTCCAACACTACACCACAAAAAAACAAACTCCTTCATTTAGGACTTCACACTTCTGTTTTTGCGGTCCCATAAACCGCAATGCTACACACTGAGGTACATTAATAAAAAAGAACTCTCAAGTACTTGTTCATACATGACATGCTGTATATCAATTCAATTCAATTCAATTCAATTCAATTCAATTCAATTTTATTTATATAGCGCCAAATCACAACAAAAGTCGCCTCAAGGCGCTTCATAGGTACAGAGAAAAACCCAACAATTATATGACTCCCTATGTGCAAGCACTTTGGCGACAGTGGGAAGGAAAAACTCCCTTTTAACAGGAAGAAACCCCCGGCAGAACCAGGCTCAGGGAGGGGCGGGGCCATCTGCTGCGACCGTTTGCAGTGAGAGAAGGAAGACAGGATAAAGACATGCTGTGGAAGAGAGACAGAGGTTAATAACAG
>NW_005187695.1:331698-339154 GCF_000239375.1 Pundamilia nyererei | reverse complement strand
TTTGTGTTCTCCATTCTTTAAGCACCGGTTCAAGCACCGTTTAAGCACCGGCACCATTTCAAAAGTACCGGTTTGGCACCGGTATCGGATAAAACCTAAATGATACCCGTCCCTACCAAGAAGGATTATTCACAAGAAGAAAACCTTCAGTGCAGGTGCCATGATTGTTTTCTGTGAATTATCCTCCTGGGAGGGAACATTCCAGAAGATTCACCCTAAGGTCCGACAATGCAATGCTCAGTGAAATGGCAAAAATATGCAAGAGCCACATCTTAGACTCTATAGGCCTGACTTAGTATGTTAGATCAAGTTCATGATATTATCTTTAGAAAAGTTGGCTTGATTGCCCTGAGGAAGCTTCTTCTGACTAAAAAGAACATAGTGGTATATTTTAAGTTTGTAAAATTGCATCTGAACAAACCACAAGATTTCTAGAACAATGTCATTTGGACTGAAACATCAAACATCTCCAAAAAGAAAATGTTTGCTCATAAATCATTGCTCCACATGTGGAGAAAACCAAACACAGGATCTCAGTAAACACTTCATACCAAATGTTTAGTACTGTGATGAATGGGTGATGATTTGGCCCAATGGATGGAGTCAGTTTACAGTCGGATCTCAGTAAACACTTCATACCAAATGTTTAGTACTGTGATGAATGGGTGATGATTTGGCCCAATGGATGGAGTCAGTTTACAGTCGGATCTCAGTAAACACTTCATACCAAATGTTTAGTACTGTGATGAATGGGTGATGATTTGGCCCAATGGATGGAGTCAGTTTACAGTCAAGCATAGACCTTAGTGTTATAGCGCTAGATGTAAGACCATCTGTCTGACAAACAAAGCTTGGCTGAAACTTTGTTGATCCCAAAAAAATCCGGAAATCTAAAACAAAATGATCTGTATACACAAATGCTGTGTATAAGAGAATGCCCACAAAGCTCAATGAGCTGAAGGAATGTAAAGAAGAGTGGGTTTAAATTTCTCCACAACAATGTGGACACCGGTGAGCCTGGTTCTGCGGAGGTTTCTTCCTGTTGAAAGGGAGTTTTTCCTTCCCACTGTGATCAAAGCGCTTGCTCATAGTGGGTCATACGATTGTTGGGTTTTCCTCAGCAAGTATTTTTGTAGGATCTATCTTACAATACAAAGCACCTTGAGGCAACTTTTGTTGTGGTTTTGAGCTGTATAAATAAAATTGAATTGAACAATGCGAGAGACTTATTACACTCTACTACATCTCATATACTGATGAGGTGTGCTCAGTAACTCACTCAATTCTAGAACCAACCTTTGGTGCCCCCCCCCCAAAAAAAACAACAACGACAACAACAAAACAAAATACAAAAAAAACATTCACTTTGTCTACTGTGTGTCACTACCTATGATGGATTCCCCAAGGCATTTGCAACTGCCTAAATTACTTCAATAACAAGTTACTAAGTGACTGGGTTTTTTACAAACACTCATTTCACAATCACACTCCCCTTTGTTTCCCTGAGGAAAGATCAAATACAATGATGGTAGAATTTTGATGATGGCACAATTACTGTGTGGTATTAAGCAAACTTACTATTCCTTTAATGACTGTGGATGTAATATGCATTGAGTAAAACAATAATAAAGTGGACACAATAATCCTACTGTCACTGTATTTGTGTTTCAGATTCTGATTTAATCTTGATTGTTTATTGTTATTCCTGGTTTTGGTTCTCTTTATTTCTTGTGTTCTTAGTGATTGTAGTCCTTCCTCCTTAGTATTTATGTTAGCCCGTGTTTAGTCTCTGTTCCCACGTCTACTCGGTGCTTTTCCCATGTCCCATGTTTCATGCCCAGTCACCCTTGTCCCTATGTTCACCGTGTCTCCCCATTCACTGTGTTAAGCTTCCTTTTCCTGTGTTCAGTGTATTCAATTTTGCTTCCTCCCCGTCTTGTTATCATCATCATCATCATTTAGTTATTTATATAGCACTTTAAAAACACACTTGGTAGATCAAAGTGCTGTACAATACTAATATGCACATAGTAATAAAACCAGACATATCAATAAAATTAAAAATAATGATAAATATCAGTTTCCCACAGAGTTAAAAGCCAGAGAATAAAAATCGTTTTTTTTAATGTCAGATTAATCCCAGCTGTGTTTCCCTCCTGTTTCCATTCTCTTGTTTCTCCCCTGTGTATTTTAGCACGGTGTTTTCCTCTGCCTGTTGTCATGTCGTACCCTCTCTGTGCTGTATGTTTCCTCCTTGCTCCTGGGTTTGTTTTCTCATCAGCTCTTAGTTTTCTAGTTTCTTTGATTTCTAGTTTCTGGTCTCCTGAGTTCCTACTGAGCTCCCGGCTATCATGTTTTCTTTCTTGTATCTTGTTTTGTTTCTACATCCTGCCTGCCACAGCACAACCTTGACACCTACTTTACAACTTTTGTGAACAGCTCATTCTGCTCAAAAGCATCATGGAAATCACCCAGTTTTTTTCTGCAGAGACGTACTGTAAGGCAGGCCCCCTCCTGTGTAGATCTTTGATAGATGTTGTTTCATTTTAACAATAAAGATCACTGTGTTTTTTGTGATGTTTTCTGATGAACCGTAACTTGATATACTTATAAATTTAAAAATGGAAAAGCAAATTACATGAGGGAGACAGGACTTAGGTGTTTTGGTTTTAATTGGTTAACAATTACTCAAGAAAAAAAGAAAGAAATATTCTTGTCATTGAGGATGCCAGTGGATCCAACAGTAACCTGTAAAAACCAAGAACATTTTAACAGTCATACATACATAGACACATACATATGAAAAATGTATATGCTGCATGTGCTCACCGTAATCTTGATAACTACGTGCAAAACTCTGTAAATACAGGTATAACTTTAGAGGTCGACAAATACTATTGCATTCAAGCACAAACAAATTTATTTAAGTGGTTAGAGATAATATCTAAACCGCTCACCTTTCTCTTGACGTGGTGTGACGTTCGCCTGCATGTTATGACAGGCTGCATTTTTCAGAAATGTTGCCACCATGTCAGAGCTATTACTGCTGCGAGCTTGAAAGAAAAATAGTTACCGAAAAGTAAGTTAGTCAAGAAAGTTTAGTGTGTGCATTCAGCAGAAAGCTGGAATTGTGTCAAACATTTAAAATAATCAAAGGTTTAAATTTTTATTGTAATTTTTGTCATCTTTAAGATCGGTTCTCTAGTGCAGCGGTTAACACACTTACAGTAATCACTTGGCTAATTCTTTAAAATAGCTTACAATACAGCATGTGTCTATGCAGGGAGTCTTCCGTTCCTTTCTCCTTGTCTAGTGGAGGCTCTATTTCCTGGAAAATGATGCATTCGGAGCATTCGGCCCACTTGCCACTCCATAGTAGGTTCTTGCGCTGTGGCCTTCCTGTAATAAAATCACAGAAAAGAGCAAAGCAGATAATGACTGTGATATCAATTTTCTCTTCTAATGAAACTTCTAATCAAACTTTAGCTTTAAATAGGGTCTCCGTGTAAAAATCTAAATTTAAGAAGCAGAATTCTTTCAGTTTTGAGCTAAAGTGCTGCAGAAAATGCTACTTCAATGGGTCAAATAAACAGAATTCTACAGTGGAAATTGGGCCCTGGGTACATGAAAGCATAGAAAAACAGGGTGACGGGGCTGGTCAGTTAGAAAAGCTAAATCTGAATTTAGTTATCTTGTCAACTCTAATAAGAAATTATTGATTTGTCATTAAAGAAATTGTCAAAAATCCTAAATCACAAGAACATGGCTGTGACCTAAGGTGGAATAAAATAGTGCATTCAGTAGAGTCCCATTGTGGTTTCCCATTTAATGTGTTATTATAAAAATAGTCCATAACAGGTGGCAGAAATTTTCACTTGTCCCTATAATGTGGCAGGGTTGATTTTTAAACTTTACAGTCATTTCAGGTGCTGAATGTGGGACTTTCTGCCTTTATGCTGTTGCTAACCACTTTTTTTGTGATGTAGACTCAATTCACCATCAAATAAAAGGACCAGCACATTTTTAAAGTCATTTCTGGAGCACTGTAGTTATTTGCAGTGTTTATGTTCACTGTCAATTTATTTGTATAGCATGACGTGTTACAGCAAAGGGGATTCACAGGGACGAGAACATAAAGAGTGCCAGTCATGTAAAATTCTCTTTTGGGCTGATAAATACAATACTCTGGAAAGATATTCATCCCATTCCTGGTGTCTTTTCTTTTTGCTTTTTTTGCACATGCAGTTTTATTTAGATCAAAGAAACTATCAATTTTTATGGGCATAGACAGCACGAGTTAAACACTGAGAAGAAGCTGTTTATTTTTGCTGTTTTAAAACTAAAAGAAAATGATGACTGACTTTCACACTTTTTGACCAGCTTCGTGTGGATGGGTCAAGACTTTTTTTAATAATTTATGTGTTACAATGAAAACTGTCAATTATATGTGTTTGAAGTAATTACAAGTAATTTATAGAAAACCTTGGTTTCTTTTGCATTACTATCAGACTCGAAGGGCCTATAAATCAAATTCTGAACAGTTCATTCCTATCTGAGGTCTTGTCTGAACTGTTGCCCTAAAATTGAACCCTGAGGAATGTAAGGCCATTGAGGTGAGACAAACGAGTCCTTCCCTCACGAAACAAGCAAAAAAACGAAACAAAAAAACCACCGATTGCAAATACATGCTGCAAATCCCTGTGACATCAGATATGCAAACCCACAGTCTGTTGAACAGGATACTGTTGGTGAAATGGTCACAAATATTTTCCCTTTTAATGGGTAAATACATCACAGAAGCCAGGGGGTTTGTGCTGATATTAATCACTTTGCTCCTAAAACATGAAACAATCTTTCACAGAAGTGACTTTCACCTTACAGCTCAGTGAACTTTACACTTGTCCTACATTGTTAGGTTCTTCAAAAAAAAAAAGGTTATGGTTTGGGTTAAAATTCAGCAGAATACAAGTGGTAGACATGAGCTTCTTCCAAATCACGTTTGGGCTCGCTCTTTGAGACGGGTCATTTGTGGGAGTCTGGTTAGAGCTGCTGCTCTACCACATCCAAAGGAGTCAGCTGAGGTGGTTCTGGCCTACTGATCACCACTTAGGTGTTGTGCTTCAAGCATGTCTCAGTCAGAGTCACAGTCAGAGAGACTTTATTTATCCCCAAGGGGCAATTGAGATAGATACTTTGCCAACCGCACATACAATACACAAACATCACATTGGGGAGACAGGTCAGGCTAGCAATGGACGGTCAACCGCACGAGCAGCGACCCGATCCGAAACAATGGAAAGTGCACAACACGAAGAAAGACAAACGAACTCCCCCCAGACTGAGCTCCAACGGGGAGATCAGTTTAATAAAAAAACACCTCAGCACATGACACATGAATCATCACATCTCACAACATAGAAGACATAAGCTTTGAAGGCGTTTGGAGGGGGTGGGGGTGGGGGGGTGAGTGTAGGTCTCTGTCAGTGTACATGCGTATGTGTGCGTGTGTCCGTGTTCAGCTGAGAGAAAGTGTCCCTTCACTCAGTTAGGCAAAAGTCAACAATCTTCGGTCGACGCGGGCGGCCTTGACTGAGGGAGAGGGAGAAAGTGTGACCACCTCCATCAAGAGAAAGAAAAAAAAAGAAAAAAAGAAATGTCTGACCAGGAGGAGATCCCCTGTGGGTGTATGAAATGATCATTTGAGGCTGATTTTACGGCCCCTGGCCTTGGAGGAAGTGGGCCGGCCTCCCTGTAGGGAAACCCAAGTGTGCCAGGACCTACAGACGATTGGCTGGCTGTTGACCTGTGATGCTCCAGGGACCAATGAGTGACTGATTGTACCCACCTGTGACTACAAAAGGCTGAAGAACTTTCATTCAGTGGACACTGCTTTGGACTGAATGTGCAGGTTGTCCCTCAAGCTTCTGTCTTTGTACCATGCTTGTTGAACTCTGTTTAAGGTGTGGAATTTTGCCTGAATAGCCTTCAGTCGTATTCCTGCCTGTGAGGCTAGACCTAATTTGTACCTGTACACGAGAAAGTTCTTTTGTGTTGGCCAATTGCCTTGTGGTTTGCTATCAGTTTTCAGTTCTCACTTTTTTTGTAATAAACCTTTTTCTTAAACTGATTCCCTCCGTGGTGGCCTCATTTATGTTACCTTCCCTGTTGCCTAGCAGAGCCGGGACATAATGGGATAATTAAAGAAAATCTTGGTGTACCAGGATAATGAACAAACATTAAAGTCCACTTTACAACAAGTGTTATTAGCCAGATCTACCAATGGCCACAGCTGCTTTGGGGAAATACAGGGTTTAGTGGTATGCCCAAGGAGATTTCAACAATTGAAGGAGCCTAAACATCTGACCTACTGCTGCTTCAACAACTGTGTCACCAAATGATGTGACACATAATGAAAAACAACTTGTGAAGAAATGAAAACTAGGTCAGTGCAGCTGTTAAAAGTTATTTAACATGATATGCCACAGTGCCACAGTAGGTGGTTAGATAGGCACACATTTTGCCACTTTTAAAGGGCAAAAAAGTCCAGCTGTAAAGGCAGGAAGTAGTTGATGATGATGGTAATCATTTTGGTACCATAGTCGCAGATTACCACCCACATCATTATACTTGTTGTCATGGTCCTGGGTCATTCTGACCCAGTATTCTTTGTTTCCTTGTGTTTCTGTAGACTGTGAAGTTCATTTGTTGTTTTTGGAGTTGTTCTATCGGTCCTAAGTTGTTTAGTTTAGTTTAGTTTATCATCATGTCTGTGCTCTCCCTCGTGCTCCTCAGTGTTTTTCTCTTCCCCTCTGGTCTGCGTCTTTGTGTATTTCCTGTGTTATTGTGAAGGTCTGGTCTCATCATGTCTGATTACTCCCAGCTGTGCTCTCCTTCTGTGTCTCATTCCCACGTTATCACCTATGTGTATTTAAGCCTTGTATTTGCCTCTGTTAGTTGCTGGTTCTTCTGTGATGTCTCCCCGGGTCTCCCTGTGTTCCGCTGCATGTTATCTTGTGAGTTTTGGCTTCAGTTTCATGTGTTTAGGTTTTCCCAGTTTAGTTATTTCTTGGTTCCTGTCCTCCCCATCTCCACTTAAATAAACTCACTCCTCATTCCAACCTCTGCCTGAACGTCTGCCGACACAGCAGTGACACTTTTTTAGGTTTGTATTTTTGAGTTGGCCACTGCATGACAGCAAACTCCACACTTTCCATACAGTTAGCGCACACAGGCCTAAACAGAGGCACTCATGGTCAAAGTGCAAACTGACTCTAACCGTAGAAAAACATTTAAAATATGAAACAAAAGCAGATTCTACTCTGCGAACACATGTATGAGCTCTTCCAATCAATCATTACACAATGGACAACAAAATACAGTCCTCAGTGCAAATCAGTGCACCATTGCTCGTCATTGTAGCCAGTTGTCAACTTTCTACAAAGCCTGGACCAAATCT
>NW_005187695.1:328743-330933 GCF_000239375.1 Pundamilia nyererei | reverse complement strand
TTGTAATGGGAATGAGGAAACAGTTACACAAAGTATATCACTGAAGATATCTCTGTATATACTGCACAGCAATCTGTTCTCCAGTCAAAAAATTCTGACAATGAATGCAGCAGTGTTTCTGTCTAGAACAAGCTGTACTCTTTGTCCAGCCTCTAAGTAAAAGGCCATGATTGATAACATGATCAACAACAGCTGCCCAAATTTCTTCTGAAACTTGGGCCTTTCCAACTACACCTGCACCCCTCTACCTCTTACTCTCACTCTCATTTGCCTCAGACCGCCTCCATCTGTGCTGGTAAAGAACAACACAGACGTGCCACCTTTTAAGTCCTGCAGACTGAAGATTATTGTGATGGCTCTTGGCGAAGGCGGTCACACTTTTCTCCTGCTCTCCCTTATCTTCCCTGCTTAGCTTCTTATGTCTTTGTCTTGTCTCGTGTTTTTACTTTTCCCTGAAACACTCTCTCACAGTCTGTTTCTAAAACCTAAAAGAGAATTATGGATTTGATCAACTGGTCCCTGAATGCTATTGACACCCTTTACTCAACGAGAAGCCCGAGTGTCCTGGAGGTACTTTCCCTGCCGGATACACGATGGACGGGTGGCAGACATGGAGGGTCGTGTGCCTGGCTGGACTGTCGATCGAGGACGCTGAAGATATCTACCTATTCGGAACCATGATAACAGGGTTCTTGCTGATTGGAGCTGGCTTGGCCCTGACTTATCGGATAATTAAGAAAGCGGAACCGGCTGTTCAAACCCCCCCAAGGCTGCTCGCTGGGATTGAAACGATGGGACGAGGTGCAACTTCGCAGAATGGGCTCACTGAGTGCAGCATGGATAAGACCTTGGAGGAGCTTACGGCTGTTGTGAATACTCAGAATAAATTGGATCACATCTTGGAGCAGCTCACTGCGGTGGTGAGTTCTCAGAATCTGCTCTTTGAGCACAGGAATGACAAGACCACGGAGCGCAAGTTTGATAACATCATGGAGAAGCTCGCGGCTCTCCAACAGGAGATGGAGAGACCAGTGTCAGACTGTTAAGAACAGCTTGAAATTCTCATGAGTTGTTTGCACTAAAGAAAAACCACCATCATAATGTGGCTATCCCTTTGGTGCCAGCTGTGGTCTCAAGGCTGGAGCCGAACAAAAACTCCCTGATAACGACTGTGTTTAGACTGTTCTTCCCACTCCATGCAAGGCCACCTGGGTTGGCTGGCAGTCTGTTTACTTAGCCTGGCAGGGCGAGGGACAATGTCTCAGCTGAACTATGGACACGCACACACATACACTTACACTGATAAGCACTCACTCATCCCTCCTCCCCTTCCAAATGCCTTCGACGCTTTGACATTTATGTGCTTTCTGTGAGAAGGAGTTTTTTTGTTTCCTGGTCTCATGCTGTCCTCCTATAGAAGCCCAGCATGAGCAGAGGTCTCTTTTTTTCCTCTTGTACTTTCCCATTGTAGTGGACATTTCAGTGTTTTTCTGTAATGCAACCGTTCTCTGACTTGTATCCCCATGTGATGTCTGTGTTGTGTGTGTAAGGTCGGGGGGCGGGTTCATTCCACTGCAGGGCAACCTGCCACTGCATGTGGCGAATAAAATTTGAACTTGAACTTGAACTTGGAGTGTCAAACAGGTGCTTTAGGGGTTTCATACATATTTCTGTTTGGTTACTACAGCTAAAACAGTGGGGTTTGGACTACTTGAATCACATCTGTAATTACTGTTTTGCAGTCTGGTGGGAAAATGTGTCAATTCAGTGAAAAAATTGTTAACATACTTGCTCTGCTGAGATAGTGATGTTAAAAACTGAATGGAGCCCAGTTTTTTTTAGGCAGGTCAATGCAATCAAGAAAAACTGTAATATTTTAGAATGAGATCGAGTTGTTTGATACTTTAATCCACTTAACCCAGTATTCTCAAGCATCTGCATTAGGTAACAGAGTTAAGACGGACTTTTGCGAGATCTTGCAAAAATCCGTCTTAATTTTTTTTTCTCCCGTGTCCCCTGTGGGGCTCCGTACAAACGTAAGGAGTGTAAAACTATGTGTCAAATTTTAGTGGGACTGTAAGAAGTTCTGCATTTGCAGGAGCAAAATTTGACAGTTGGCTGGTATGATACGCATTCTGTGTACTGAATTGTTCTTTGCGTGTGTGTGTGTGTGTGTGTGTGTGTGTGTGT
>NW_005187695.1:324727-328723 GCF_000239375.1 Pundamilia nyererei | reverse complement strand
TGTGTGTGTGTGTGTGTGTGTGTGTGTGTGTGTGTGTGTGTGTGTGTGTGTGTGTGTGTGTGTGTGTGTTCATGTTAGATAAGCAAAGCTGTGACACAGTGAGTGAACTGTGTAGCTGGGTCATTGATCGTTATGGTGATAGCACAGTCAGGAGTGTGCAGAGCATTACTGCACGCTGCTATCTGTTTTGATCTAACTTTTGAATTTTCAAGTTGACTTGACGTCTGTGTTATCTTTTACTATAAACTTTCTACAAAACAAGACTAATGATTGACGGCTAAATTTGAATATCAGTAATTTAATTTGCAAAACGTAATAAATGTACTTTTGTCTGTCTAAAGTAAAGCAATTATATCAACACAGATTTAATTGAGAATTTCAAATAATGAAAATGTGTTTGCGTATTCATCTAAAACATTTATCCATCCATCCATCTTCTCCCATTTATCTGGGGCCAGGTTGCAGGGGCAGCAGCCTAAGCAGAGAAGCCCAGACGTCCCTCTCCCCAGCCACCTCTTCCAGCTTGTCCAGTGGAACACCGAGGCGTTCCCAGGCGTCTGCCCCGGGGCCTCCTCCTGGTGGGACATGCCCTGGAGACCTCACTCAGGAGGTGCTTAGAGGCATCCTTGTCAGATGCCCGAACCACCTCAAGTGGCTCCTTTCGAAATGAAGGACCAGCAGCTCTACTCTGAGCTCCTCCCGGATGGCCGAACTGCTCACCCTATCTCAATCACCCTTCCAAGGAAGCCCATTTCCGCCGCTCGTATCCGTGATCTCGTTCTTTCGGTTACTACCCACAGCTCGTGACCACAGGTGAGGGTAGGGACCTAGATCGGCCAGTAAATTGAGAGCTTTGCTTTTACACTCAGCTCTCTCTTCATCACAACAGACCAATATAGCGTCCAGATCACTGCAGCTGCAGCACCAATCCGTCTGTCAATCTCCCGCTCCCTTCTCCTGTCACTCCTGAACAAGACCATGAGACACTTAAACTTCTCCACTTGGGGCAAGAACTTGTCCCTGACCCAAGTGGGCACTCCACCCTTTTCCGGCTGAGGACCATGGCCTCAGATTTGGAGGTGCCGATTACAAAGCGAGCTGGAGGCCATCACCCGATGAAGCCAACAGAACCACATCATTCACAAAAAGCAGAGATGAGATCCTGAGACCACCGAAGTGAAAGCCTTCTGCCACTTGGCTACGCCTAGAAATTCTGTCCATAAAAGTTACGAACAGAATTTGTGACAAAGGGCAGCCCTGGCAGGACCCATCACCCACCGGGAACGAGTCTGACTTATTGCTGGCTATGTGGACCAAGCTCTTGCAACAGTTGTATAAGGATCGAATGACCCGTAGCAATGAGCCAAACACCATTAACATTAGAAAAGTTAGAAAAAAATTTGTTTTCTTTAACTTCATCAACAGTTCTGCTGGTGTTTTCTTCTTGCCTGCACTGACATTTTTAAGAAATACTTAGAAAGGGTAATAGAAAGGGTTTCCCCAAACAGATAACAGCAGGACTCTGGGAAGCTGCTGCGTAGTTTGTTGCTGTATTTGTTGTCAGTTTGTTTATTCTTTTTTATTTATGAGCACAAAGTTACCATCTTAAAAATCTAACTTACTTTGACCTGTGGAAACCCATATTTACTGTGTGTGTATTATAAGCGTCTGTGATGGTGCTGCAGATACCTTCCAGTTCCAAATCATTGCTCTCAAGATTTATATGATAGGTCCAGGTCTGCTTTATGCAGTTATCCCCCCTGAAAAACAGTGAACATGGCAATTTTTATAAATGCAAGTGAAACATAGAAGAAAGACTTTCGTTTCATTCTGAAACATGCACTGACGACTGTTACATTTTCTACACATCACTTCCCTAATTCTAGTATCTATTTGTGCTTGTGGGGTTTCTTGTTTCTGTTAATTTCTCCTGTTCTGACCATTCCATTAAGCAGTTTCACGCACGTGTTTATCCATTTCGTCAAACTCCAAAATCAGGAACACTCCACTGGAACATTTCTATTTTTTAACTAACTTGAAAGTAAGTAAAGTTTATTTCACTGTAATCAGAATCACAAAGCGCTGAACAACAATTGCAATGCAATATAAACAAAGAACCATATTAAAAACAGAATTTAAGGTTAAAAAACAGATAACAAAAGAATCTCAGCAGAAGGTTGGATTAGAGAAAGACTCCACAGAGTCAGCTAAACAGAACTACAGTGGTAAACTGTTTCAGAGCCTCGGTGCCACAGACTGAAAAGCTCTGTCCCCCTTAGTCTTTAGCCTTGGATGAGGGACAGCTAATAAAGTTCGAGGTTGTGAGATAGCAACCAGCAGTGTGTTTGAGGAAAAAGTTGAGATAAATAGTCTGGAGTTTGTCTATTTGCTTATCTGTATGTAAGTGTGAGGATTTTAAAACTCCTGAAATCAAGTGGGAGCTGATGTAAAGGAAATAAAACAGGGGTAATGTGAGCTTGCTTCCCAGAATGTGTCAGGAGTCTGGCTGCAGCATTCTGAATTGCAGGTGTGACAGAGGTGATTTGTCTATGCCCGTAAAGAGGGCATTACAATAATCTAAGTGCAATGACACAAGTAAATGAACAGTTGTTGCATTTCAGAGGAGGAAACTATAGCTCACAGCTTAGAAATGTTCTGTGCTGTTAAGCTGACGTGCTTTTTCGGGATACGATTTTATTAAATAATTGTGTGCATCACATGTTTCAACTTGCTTTGATGCAGGTGATTTCATTTAGCTTCAATGTCCAGAGCAGGGGTAGGCAACTCCAGGCCTCGAGTGCTGGTGTCCTGCAGGTTTTAGATCTCACCCTGGGTCAATACACCTGAATCAAATGATTAGTTCATTACCAGGCCTCTGGAGAACTTTAAGACAAGTTGAGGAGGTCATTTAGCCTTTAAATCAGCTGTGTTGGATCAAGGACATCTAAAACCTGCAGGACACCGGCACGCGAGGCCTGGAGTTGCCTACCCCTGGTCCAGAGAATATCATTGAAGTGGGTTATTTATGCTTTTCATTATTTGCATTCATATACACTCACAGGCCACTTTATTGAGTATAGCATGATTTTATTGTGCTGGACCCCTTTTTACCTTCAGAGCTGCCTTAATTCTTTGTGGCATAGATGAGTCCTCAGAGACTTTGGTCCATAGTGACACAATAGCATCACAATTGCTGCAGATTTATTTACATCCCAAAGGTGCTGTGTTGGATTGAGATTTGGTAATTTTGTGAAAGGCCACTAGACTGCAGCGAACTCATCATCATCATGCTCACTAAACCAGTTTGAGCTGATCTGAGCTCAAACACAGTGTGCTATCCTGAGGCCTTCCCCAAACCACAGCCTCAATTCACCCTCTTCAGCTTTTCTGCCATTATCTACTAGAAACACTGTCAAACCTAAATGTTGTCTGCAGTAACTGAGACTCATCAGACCTCAACATCTTTCCAGTTTTCTATTACCCAGTTTTTGTGAGCTTGAATTTTAAACTTAGCTTCACATTCAGAAATTCTCTTCTGCATACCCTTTGAGTTTTGCAAGAACATTTCATTTTTTCCCTTACATCAAGTTATTTTATCATTATTATTATTATTATTATTATTATTATTATTATTAGTGAAAAAAGAAAACTGGCATACTGTACTTGCGGGGATCAACAGTCACTTATGGGGACAAAATGCTCGTCCCCATGAAGACATTTTCAGACTCAAAATGTGGTTTTAATGTCAGGGTTACAATTAGGTTACGGTTAGGTTTAGGCTAAGGTATAGGGTTAGGGGTTCATTTGTAATGGTTAGGGTATGCAGTTATGGAAAGCATTATGTCAGTGAGATGTCCCAACAAAGTTATCCAATCCAATTTTATTTATGAAGCACTTTAAAATACCCAGCACAGGACCAAAGTGCTGTGCAGAAAATAAGTTGGAAAAAAATAGAATAACAGAAAACAGGAAAAATAAATAAATAAAACACATAAT
>NW_005187695.1:281622-324637 GCF_000239375.1 Pundamilia nyererei | reverse complement strand
GTGGTGTCAAAGGCCAGAAAGAAATGAAAGATTTGAAAATGTGTGTGTGTGTGTGTGTGTGTGTGTGTGTGTGTGTGTGTGTGTGTGTGTGTGTGTGTGTGCTTGAACTTGCTGCCTCACATGCGCATGTGTCCAGTCAGCAGCAGTGTGTCGTTTGCTCTTTCCTCCATGGTGAAGACAATGTTGTCCAGCACTCTGAACTTCTGGATGTCCGCCTCTCTGTGACTGACTGCAGCTTTAAAGTACCATGTCCCCAGATGCTGCAACAGACACACACAGAGTGTGACATGACAGTGCGGGGTAGCAGTAACTGTATGAGAACGAAAGCTATTTAAAATAGCCCACGTCAAAAGACCACTTATGGAAAGACCAGAGGGAGTAGGAAGTGCATCTTTGTGGTTGTACTTAATATTTATCTCGGTAAATCTCTCTGCAGTTGTAGTAAGTGTGAAATACCAATCCTGTACAGATAAGATGCACTTAACCAGAACATTACGCAATAAGGTCAACAGTAAATCCCGTCGTACTGAGGTTATCATAAAAAAACCCTCAGACCAGTGAGGGAAGTGCCTTTGGTATTTTCATAAATCTAAACCTCTACCTTTGATTTTTACTCTCACCTTCTGCCGGTCGATCGCGTTCACAGACAGCATCTCAGGCTCCAAGCAGGGAACGATGGTCTGATACAACAAAGTGTACAAAGACAGAACAAGAGAGAAGACTTCTTTTAACATAGCTGCAGTCTAAGTCAACACTTTGTAGTAATCCTGATCAAAATGCCCGGAAACTCCCAGGATTGTCTCTGAATGTGTGCAATACTCCAACAGACCACTTTATCAGTGTGGGTGGAGGTAAATGATTAATCTGCACAGCAGCATTACCCCTGAACTTTAAAGGTAAATAATAGGTTGGAAATGGGATGTTTGCATCCATGAACGTAAAACTTCAGCGTCAGGATAAAATACATTTATAGGAAACTGAGACATTTATTCTCACAGGTATTCTTACTCATCCAACATTTTCTGAAAGGAATAAACTCGCTAAAAACTCACCATCACTGACTCATCATCATATGTAGGAGGTGTTTGTGGCTATTTCTAAACTGGAACCAACCAAATTTTCTCACGAACATAACAAACAACAACCCCAAGTTTTAACTTTGTTTGTGTTCATCCTGCCCTGCGTCCCACACCTTCTGTCAACACACACACACACACACACTAGGAATCATTAACTTCCTGTTTCGTCTTCCCATACTAGGTTTGGGAGAACTAAATTACTGAATTATTAAGAATCACACACGGCTCTCTCAATCGGGTTTGCTTCTGATTTAAAAAAAAAAAGTCAAGAAAACAATTGTATCAAAACACAAAGAATATTTAGTTTAAGGCTATTAACAAAACAATAATCAATAAATAAATAACAAAACTAAGCAAACATTCCCTGTAAATGACCAGTTTTAAAGACTATGAATAATTGCCAAAATATTTTGAACAGCTAATTGAATAACTGACCGTTTCATGTCTCATGTATGAAGAAGTCTCTGCTGTGTTCATTTGAATTCTGCTTAGAGCTGTGTTCCACACCTGCTTCCACAAGGTGGCGTTGTTACACCTAATTAACTTTCTCCAGATAATTCACACTTCAAAGTAAATAAGGAAAGTTTTTTTCCTACATCAAAAATCACATCACATTAGTTTCATTTCAATTTGGGGTTTTTTTGCATACGGTTACATAATTGTGATCAAATTATGTTGTTTCCTACAATAAAGTGATGATAAACTATAATGAGTAGAGTATAAAAACAAGTCAGTTAAACTTCTGGTCAGTTTGGGGAATTTTTAATCGGGTTCAGCCGCTTTGGTGTTAATGAAATTAAATGCAGGTGCACTAGAGGGAAAACAATGAGAAAGCCCCAAAACAGGATTGGTTTTAAGGGTGGAGGACATTTCTCCCGCTGCATCTTTTCTGACTGTTTTTACACTAGTTTAGCTTTTGGCTAGGGTCACTGTCACTACTGGTAGCAGGAGGCAATACAAGGATCCTACAGAGTTGTAAGTTAATAAGTACACTACTGCAGTGGGCTCTGGGTTCTTCCTGGAGCACAACAATGCCCAACCACTTGTTGCAAGAGGCAGCTCCTGGTGGATGAAAGAACTGATACCATTGACCCCACACTCACCTGACCTAAGTCAATAGAACACCTCTGGGACATTATCTATCTGACGCTGCCAGGTAAAGCTAATATTATGAGATATTATGATATAATATATAATATAATATTATGAGACTTACGATGTAGAAAAACTGATTTTTATTTATTTGTTTTCAAGTGTGAATTATCTGGAGAAAGTTAATTAGGTGTAACAACTCCACCTTGTGGAAGCAGGTGTGTAACACAGCTCTAACTCAATTTCAAAATAACACACATGAACCTCGGTGATAGACTGTCGTTCCTGCTGTGTAGATAACCAACCTGATTTGTTTCCTAAATTGAGATTTGATGCATTTTTAAAGTTTCATTTTATAACCAGTATATTTAGACATGCTTCAAAAAAGTTTTGACATCGAAATAAAAGAATAAAAATATTGTGCAATGGTGAAAAAATATAAACTGGGGGAAAAAAGGTGAGATGTTCACTGAAGCTGAGCAGTAAATACAGGGAAGGCTTCTCCACATTGACAATAGGTCAAAGTTCATGTACTTATAAAATACCCCACATACTGAGTGATGTTTTTCTTGGGGATTAAATACATATTTCACTCAAAACTATTATATAGTGTGTTTTTTCTGGACTTTTGATTAATTATTCGGGCTCTTTCCATTCAAATGAAACTGAATTTTGGTCTCTAAGCTTGTGAGTCTGAGGCTTATACAAGAAATGTTGCACAGTTAAGCTGTACTAAGAAGTGGGAAAATGTCCTTTACCCAAACAAAAAGAAATCCTCCTGAATAAAAGAAGGTCCATAAGGGATTAGTGTCAGAGGCCAGCTTAAAGCCAGCGTGCATGATGGTGTTGTTTCACGTCAATGAAAAACCATGTAGAAACCTAGATCCATCCCTGAAACTGTGTTGTAAACAAAGGATTTGTGTAAGTGGTAATTTTCTTCTACCCCTCAGGAGAATCACACATATTTAGCCAGACTTTGTTAGTTCTATTACCTGGCTGTCAAATCTTGCGCTTCAATGTAGCTGCTTCATTGTTACAGGGCGGCTCGTCTCTTATTGTATCGTCTCCTCTACTGAGTAAATAAATAATCTACAACAGTTGTCTCCTCAGTTTCCTAATGCTTACAGGGTGAATAGATTGAATGCTTACAGATTAAACAATAAGAGAAAAAACACTTTCAATTGTTTTAATTTTTAATCGTAATCTTACTGACAAACACGCATAGCTTGTTAACAGAGTGATCCTTGCACAGAGCTTAAAAACAGCTTGGAGGAGAATGTGCAGACAGGACGGTGTGAACAGTGAGCAGCTGGCCTGGGTAGGAAAATAAAAGTTTATATAACGTACTGAAGCGTGAGGCTGTCAACACTGGAAGGAAAGCTATAATCCCAAAAAATGCAGATATTGTGAACTAACGTCATTAGTTTTCCAAGAATCAGACAGCAAGAAGTATTTACTTAAGTGAATTTCTAGTAGCCCAACTTTCCAGTAATGACCATTACCAGAAAGGAAAACAGATGTAAATTCTTACTGTTGACAGCAGTTTCATTTCTGTCTGTAATTATAGTGAATCTATCCCCCTGCTGCAATACAATTAGTTACTAGAGAAAATTTTGACCCTTCTGCAGGGTTACTGGAGCTAATCTGGGTATGTGCAGCAGCTTCTTGTTCCCTCCCTCAGATGGCCAATGCAGATCCATCTACTACTCCCCTTTCAGGACTGATACCAGCTCTCCACTCTCCTTCAGCTCCTTGACAATGTCCAAACCACCGATAAGCTCTCCTTTCACGTAGAGCTGAGGGTAGGTTGGCCAGTTAGAGTAAGTCTTGAGCCCCTGCCGCACTTCTTCATCCTGCAGAATATCAAAGGTGTCATAATCCACCCCAGTACCGTTCAAAAGCTCCAGTAACTGCCTGCTGAAGCCACATCTGGCAGCCTCTTTCTTGCCCTTCATGAACAGCATGACTGGACTCTGATTGATGATGGTCTTCAGTCGGTGCTCTAAGGTGACAGCCTTCGGGCAGGTGTTCTCCAGCTCTCCGGACTCAGCCAGTTCCTTCACTATGTCCAGTCCTCCCACCAGCTCCCCGTTCGCATACAGCTGGGGGTAGGTGGGCCAGTTGGAGTAGGTCTTCAGCCCCTGTCGGACCTCCTCATCGGACAGGATGTCGAAGCTGCTGAACTGGATTTTGTGCTCTTTCAGCAGCGCCACTATCTGTCGGCTGAATCCGCAGCGGGGCTCCTGGGGTGACCCCTTCATGAAGAGCATGCAGGGGGCGGCGTTGAGCAGCTTCTTCAGCCGCTGGTTCAGATCTGCGCCGCTGCCCTCAGCGGCTCCACCGGGACCCTCGCTCACTGCGAGGCGCTGCACTTTCTTAGTCAGTTCCGGAGCGTGAGCCCCGTCCAGGCTGTCCACTTTCTCTCCCCCCTTGAAAAAAAGGAAAGTGGGGACGGAGGAAATTTCATACTTCTCCGACACCTCCGGGACCGCTTCCGCCTCCAGCTTCACGAACGTAGTGTGCGCATGTTCTTTGGCTAGTTCGGCCATCACCTCGTTCATTTGGCCACACTGAGGAGCCCACGCCGCTTGAAAATGCACCACGGTCAGGCATTTTCCAGCTTTGGCTAAGAAATCTTCAAACTGCTGTTGGGTAGTCGCCTCCACGAGATTCGCCATTTTTCTTTCCTTTCACCCTCTGCACGCGCAGTGGTTCCGGTGCCGCCTAGACGTCATATCCGTGTAGCCTGGCAGTTTCTGGCAAGTACCAGAGAAGCTACAGGGAAGTCGTTTGCATGCTAGCTGATGATAAGAAAACAGCTGCATACACTGGATACGTCGAGAGGATAGTAACTTTTAAGGTAACTGTTTAACGACACGGACTTAATTAAAACTAAATTTCACACTGTCTCGGATTGCTATGCTAATTTTAACGTTCCGTTTTAGTAGCGTTAGCTAGTTAGCTCAAAGTTAGCTTCGTTCGTGACGTCTGCCAGGTTTCCAAGTTAAGCAAAGCTAATTCATGCTAGCAAACCTTTGGCGGCTAAGTAAGCTACTGTTACACGTAATTTCTGTTAAACAGAAGTAGAGTCAAATACCACAGTTCTAACAGTTAAATTAATAAAAGGCTTAAATAAAGACAATGCAGGTCGGTGTCTGGCCCAGCATGAAGCAGCCTCGGTTCCTCGGCTAACTACTCAACATTACGATGTTACCGAGCACGCAAAGTCCAAAACAACAGGAGCAAGTGTTTAGCTGATCGGACTCAACTGTTTCCTTCGGTTTTACATCGGTGGTTTGTACAAAAAATCGTTGCATGTTTTTGTTGTTGGTTTTAAGGAACATGCAACTGAAGTTTTCTGCACCTGCGGGTGGCACTACTTTCTTTATAAATTCATATTCTGTGTAGTTGTCAAGACAAGTAAGATGGTGGCGAAAAAATATTCTTTAGGTAAACATTTCAAACGAAATGAGAGGGGAAAACAAGACACACCTTATCCTTACAACCATGGTATAAGCATAATGCATCTTCTGCTTATTTTCAAGGCTTTGCAAATCCGGTGATAATAACTAGTTTGTTAATACGCATGAAAATTATAACATACTTACATGACATATGACACTGTGTTAAAGTTCAACAACAATTAACTCAAAATGCAGAAGTAGTGTCTGAAAAACTATGGAGTCCCAATAATCCAGTAGCCTGTAAAATCACCCTTAGCATCATTACATTGAAGTAATGGTTTTCTGTAAGACATTATCAGTTTCTCACATATCTTCTCCTACGTGTTACATTGTCTACTGTTACCATGACCTTGATCACAAAGCATGTGTGTTATGTGTAAATGTGTCCTTTGAAATGGGGCTGTTTGATATAACGATATATATCGGATGACGATATAAAAACGTCTATCGTTTCATTTTACACTAACGGTTGTTTCGTGGTGTCGCAAAATAAACTGTTTACGGCAATATTTTTTCATCGTTTTGATGGTCACTGTATGGCTATATTAATTTCTTACAATTCTCTCTTTCTCTTATATTTAATATAACCACACTATAGACGGACAAGCGCCTGTTTTTATGCGTGTCCACTTGTTTATGTTCCACATAAACCTTTCACAATAAAGCTCAAGATCCTGTTGAGACTTTTCAAAATAAACCGAATCACGTGAAAGAGCAGATTATTTACGAATGAGAAGTAAAAAAGCTAATAAAAAAAACAACAACCTTAGACTCAAACGTTAGTCTTTCTGAGATTCACAGAATTTACAGAAAATGTTACATTTTTGTGATTTATATCATTATCAACGATAGAATTCTTATATCGGGATATCAGATTTTGGTCATATCGCACTGCCCTACTTTGAAAAACTAAGTACACACATGATTCAGTAGCTTATTGAAACACCTTTACCAGCATCGGCTTGAAGTAATCTTTATCTGTATGATATTATCAGTCTCACTCTTCTTTACATATGGTTTGTGCTTCAGTTCATTGAGATAGGCGGGCATTCATTTATACAAAGCTCTCCTGTCAATTACATCAGATTGCAGTGTGAACTTTAGATTTTGTTTTGGTTTGCTCATTAAAACACCTTGATTGTTTTCTTTTTCAGCTGTTCTGTTGTAGACAAGAGTTAGTTATTGAAAAGATGCCCTCGTATTTGTCTCTAGAATACTTTGACATACAGAGAAATTTATGATCCACTCACTGACTGCAGGTGCCCACATCCTAGACTGCAAAACAAGCCCAAAACATCACCCCTCCACCACATGCTTGACAGTTGGTATAAGACGTTTGTGCTGATATGCTGTGTTTGGTTTAATCCACTGCCATGTGTATTATGGCCAAGTATCTCCACAATTGTCTTGTCTGTCCAAAGGGCACTGTTCTTGTAGTTTGTTCAGATGCAAGTTTGCAAATCTAATTGTGTTAGAGAGAGATGGCTATGGCCATTTTTGTCAGCTTGTTCAGTCTTTTAATAAATTTACTATCATGAACTTTAACATTTAAAATGATAAGTGAGGAAATGGTATTTTGCCACATTAGTGCCACAACATCATGAGTGGTCCACCAATAAAGAGGAAAATAACTGAGAAAACATTAGTAGAGGAAAAATTGCTGTAAATAAATAAAATAGTTAAATATTGTTAATTATTATTACAAGAGGATGCACATATTTTTTTGAAAAGAAAAGTATTGTAGTTAACATTTTATGGTGGGTTTTTTTTGTTTTTTTTTAGTTTTGCTATAGGTCGATACAGTGTTTTGCTTCCTTATATGTTCTACATTTCTGAATATATATATTTTTTACCTAGGAGTTACAACAACCACAATATTTTGTAGCTATTTTGATATATTCTTTTTACATTTTATAGACCCTGTGAGTAAACATTAACACATTAATTGAGAATAAACATTATAATTGGCCATAGCTGTAGGAGCAGTATCAGTTGGTAATTACTGGCTGGGACATCAGGTTTTTACAGACCCTTTGAGTCAGCAAGAATCAAATGACAAAAGATATGTTTGTGATAATTTAAGTGAGAGTCTTTGTTTTATACTGTAAATTGTCCTAATTAGTCCCAAATGTTCCATTTGACATCTCACAGAGATGTTTAAAAGTAGATGTTTATGTTAAGAAAGAAATATGAGAGGATTTCAAATCATCAAAGTGTTTAAACTCTCACATAACAGTCATCATATTTACCTTAAGAATCCAGTTTCAGCTGAGCTATAAACACTGGAAAATACATCTTTCTGTTACAGGAACACAATGGAAGAACAAACTGCTGACATAGAGGTGACGGTGAAAACATTAGACTCCCAGAGCAGAACCTACACTGTTGGTGCTCAGGTAAGTACACGCATTGCAAACTCAGGAGGAAATTCTCAGTCTTAGTTCATCTTTCCTGTGGCGTTACTCATGTCTGTTCAATCTTTGTTGTAGCTGACGGTGAAAGAGTTCAAGGAGCACATTGCCCCTTCAGTGGGTATACCAGTCGATAAACAGAGGCTGATCTACCAGGGCAGAGTGCTGCAGGACGAAAGGACTCTGACAGACTACAGTAAGCAAATAAAGAATAAAATGCAGAACTAGATTGTCACTTGTTGGTCTTTGTACTTCCTCCTGGAAAGTAGGAAATTTGTTTTTTGGGTATTTGGTATTACACAGAGAATGAATTCTTAACATTTTGGTTACACTTGGTTACAGATAAATTTGAATTTACTATGGTGTTTTAAGAGTTGCTGCTGCTTTTTAAAAAGATTTGTGTTGATGATGTGGGCCATTGCTGAGAAAGAATGTAACAGCTATGTGTAATTAACTGCAAGATGTATTTGGCAGAAAATGAGTGTCATTTTGATAATCAGTTACAATGTTCTCCACAGAATCCAGTCGTATATGATAAATTATATGTTGGTCAGTACTGGTCTTTTATGCTGAAGAGAGCTCAAAGTGAAGCTGTCAGTTTAGCTGTTAAGCTACAGTCTTATCCCCACTTATGGCCACAAGCTGTGAGTAGTAACTGAAACAAATTGCTGAAATGGGCTTGCTCTAAAGGATTTCTTAGAAATGTGTTGAAGAGCTTCATCACTCAGGAGGGGATCAGAGTAGCACTGCTACCCCTCTGCATTGAAAGGAGCCAGTTCAGGCATCTGACCAGGCTGCGTCCTGAGCGCCTCTTAGGTCAAATGTTTTTGGCCTGTCATAGCAGGAAGAGGCTTCCAAAACAAACCCAGAATGCACTGGAGAGATTTTCTTTTTTTTTTGGCTTGAAAATGCCCTGATGCCACATGTTCCCCCCCCAGAAGACATGGAGAGGGAGAGGACTGGGCTCCTGGTTAGACTGCTACCCCCCGACTCAGACAAGCATCATATCTATCGAGTAGACAGTCGAGCGGCTAGCAGAATACCTGGGTAGTGCATTCAAGTAGAGTCTCCGTGTTAGAAATGCGATTTTTTTTTTTTTCTTCTTGAAGTATGATTGGAGATGTGTAACTGTATATGACTGTCTCTACCAGATGTGGGTGGAAAAGTGATCCACCTGGTGGAGCGAGCGCCCCCTCCACCCTCACAGCCCGGCTCAGGGTCAGGAGGCTCTTCAGCTGAGAGTGGGCCATCTTCTTCCTCCCAGGGAACATCGCAAGTGCCTCCACACGATCGCAACGCTAACAGCTACGTAATGCTTGGCACATTCAACCTCCCTGTCAACATCATGGATCCCCAGCAAATACAGGTTGGTCTGCTTTATCTTCTCAAGTTATACTTATGGTCCAACGTCACATGCAAAGGTTCAGATATAACCAAAGGGTGATGAAAAGCAACTCAGAGAACTGATGTTATTATTCCATTACTGATTACTACTGATTATTATGACATGTAGCAGAGAGATCCTCTGCTTTGAATTTAACGTCTATATGCAATATTCCCTCTGTTGGTTTCTCTTAATAATGTTTTCATTTTGGTCATTCTATCCCTGAATCTCTTCATATAGATGTCAGTCCAGCAAATGGTGTCCAGCATGGGAGAGAATGCCAGGAATGCCAGAGTCACAACCAGCACTGGGGTGAGAGTTTGCATGTTCTCCCTGTGTGGTACACCGCCTTCCTCCTGCACCCCCAAAACATGGATGTTCAATTAATAGTTGATTGACAATTAGTCAGAAATATAAAAGTACAGTCCTAATCCAAAAATTTTTGGTAACTATGTAAAAATGTAAATAAAAGCAGAATTAAATAATTTGCAGTTTCATTACATATCAGAATGTTAAACTGAGAAAATGTTTACTCGTTTTAAATTTAGCAACAACATGTCTCAGAGAAAGCTTAGAAAACATGGCCTTGAAATCTAGGACTATGTTACTGCTGGGGAGGATTCCCTCTTCTTTTAACAAGAGTCCATAAACATCTGGGAATGAGGAGACTAGCTGCTGCAACCATGCCGGCTCATGTCATATTTTTTTAATGGTTTTCTAATGGTTTTAACTGCAGACAGACCAGTTCAGCACCTGGAACTTCCTGCTATTAAACCTTGTTGTTGTAATACATGCAGCATGCAGTTTAGAATCATCTTGCTGAAACAGGCTTTCCCTGAACAAAATGTCATCTGGCTGGAGGCAAATGTCTCTAACACCTGTATATACTTTTCAGCATCATGATGCCACAGGCACTGATGCAGTCCTGTGATGCTGTTCTCTAATCAGTTAAACTAATTAGTTGCAAAATGTTCCTCCAGCTGTCTCTTTTTAGTACCATTTATTTTTCCAGCCTTTTTTGTCCCCACTCAACTTTTTTTTTTCTTTTCATTATTTTAACAACACATTGCTGCTGATAAATTAGTGAATATTTTCCATGAAATTGTGTCTCAGTTTGAATATTTGATGTGTTTTCTATGTTCTGTTATGGATAAAGTATGGGCTTAAGAAATGTATTGCATTCTGTTTTTGTTTACATTTCACACAGTGTCTCAACTTGCTGGAATTGGGTTTGTAGATGTAGTGCTTAAAGCGTATAAAGTAAAACCACGTATGGTTAAATAAGGCTGTTAGTCTAAAGCATTGTAACTGTAACATTGTTTTAACTTCATCCTAATGATGCCATAATAGTACACAGCTACACACGACACTGAATTGTTTTTTTTTATTGTCACCTTTCCTTCTTTGTTACAGAGCAATGGGTCTGTGAATGTGCACATTGATATGGACCAGCCAGTGCAGAGTGAGCCAAGGCTGAGGCTGGTCTTAGCTGAGAACCTGCTGAGGGACATCAATGATGTCATCCAACGAATGGAGGTGAGCACTTATCCCCCCCCAAATACCTCAGCAGAGAAACTCTGCCTTTCTCAGTAACAGTTCTGTTGCTTTCTTGTGTCGGTTTTCAGGGTCGACCAACTGACTCGTCCTCTCAAACAGAGACAACCGATGCTGCTGCTGCCGCCGCTCCCCCTCCTCCATCATCTTCCTCCACCACCTCTACTCCTTCTCCCTCTGCTCAGCCCATGGACACCTCCCCACCTCCAACAACTCCCCCACCTCCACCCTCCTCTTCAGCTCAATCTGAGGGACCAACACCGCAACCTGGACCCAAGTGAGACAAAATCTAGCTTGCTAACTCAGATTTCTACAAAGGTCAAACTGTGCATTTATTTCTCTGTATGTCTCTGTCATGATGTGTTATTCTAATTAGTCTGCCTTTCTTTCCTCTTTCAGTCATCCCAGCCCGGCTGAACTGGCAGAGATGCTGTCTGAGCTGCGGAGGGTTGAGGAGAGACTGCAACCATTCATCCAGAGAGCTCACACCATCCTCGAGACAGCCACCACGGCAGAATATAACAACAATACAGTAGGATTCAAACAAAAAACAATTTACTGGAAATCTTTACTATACATTGTTAATCAGTGCTTTGTATAACAGATGCTTTGATACTTATAAATCCTTTTTTAGACGAATAACCAGGGATGCATTGGTTGACCAAGCGGGTGTCCTTAATGTTAGACACTGGGGGAATGGATCATTGCAGCTATCACTGATGTTAACCGGTTTACAATTAAATGAAAAACTGTAACAAAAACAACAAAGTGAAAACAGAATTGAAAATACTGCATCACCAATATTTGATCTAGCTTTTTGAGTCAGGATCAGACTGATAGCTGATCCAAATATCAAATCAGTGCATCCCTATGATGAAAAATGTAAATTGTAAAATGTTTTTGGGTGTTTGTCAATATATCCGGGTATCCCATTTAAGTACAGTGTATGTATGGGAAACACTGCTGATACTAAGACTTCATATATATGATAGATGATTAGTAGTAACATTGACTAAAGTAAGTGAAACCTGCAAGTTACTTTAAACAGTCAAAAACCCATAACTCACTCTGCTGACTTCATACTCAAATGTGGTGTCCTTTAAAGCTCCAAAATCGTCCCTCTCTTCCTCTGACAAGTGCGTCAGAGTTATGCTAATAAATTGCAATTAGACAAACAACAAATTAAAAAAAGAAAATGATTAGAAACTCTGGAGAAAATAAAATAATTATATTGACACATCATCATAGAAATAATACAAATAAGACTAAAATAAAATTAATAAAGAAATGTTGGATAAAGTACACTAAGAAGATGAGACATGACAGAATAACATGTAAAGTATTCAATAAGCTCTAATTGGTTAGTAAAGTAATGCTCTGGTAGGTAGAATGTAAAGATTTCAAAACCCAAACAATAAAATAAGTAGAAGCAGGTAATTAAAAATAAAGTAAATGTGATCTCTATACAGTGTCCTTATATTTGAGATGAGGTAAGATTTCAACAAGATTGGTTTCTTTCCTGCTACAGGAGAGAGAGGAGGACCAGCGAACACTCGCCCTGACGTGGGAGTGTCTGCGTCTCCTTGGTAACACACTAGTAGCTCTCAGCGACCTGCGATTGAACCTAATGAGTCCCGTCCCCCGTCACCTGCATGTAGTCCGGCCATTTTCTCATTACACCAACCCGGTCTCCCTTCCTGGAGCTATGCACCACCACATCCCAGTGCAAGTAAGTGAATGGAAGCAGCTTTAGTCACTAAAGTGAAAATCTCTTAGGAAACCAGACTGACTGCTTACGTCTTTACCAACAGATGAACCTGGGTGCCACAGTGACTGTTGCGGCTAACAGCACTGAGGGACAAGCCACGCCCACTCAGCCGACCAGCCAGGCGGAACAGGCAGGTCAGGGACAGACCTCCCCCACACAGACTTCCCCGTCCAATCAGCAGGCTGGACAGGGACAGGCTGGCCACCGGGTCATCAGGATCAGCCACCAGGCAGTCCCGGTGGTCATGATGCAGATGAACACGGACGGTGTGTTGTCCCCTACCCGCCACTGATTGAATGCTCCATTCAAGCTGTGTGTGTCTGTCACTGCACTGGAGTTAAAGTTCCACATCTGCACTGCTGGCTCAAGCAGAGACCTGCAGAATGGGACTTTTAACTCGGGATTTACAAGCAAGATGGTCTTTCCAGTGTCTGTTACACAATGGCTCTGATAATGCAAATGTTACATTCATGAAGAGTCTGACCAGCTTTAACTGAGAGTGTTCTTGTTTGTGTGCAGGCCCAGGTGCAAACACGGCAACAGCTGGACAGCAAATGACTGGACAGCCAGGTATAGCATGTTTAAAAAATACTGCGTACGGCATTCCAATGTCTTCATGTAAAACAGGTGTCAAACTCGGTTTCACTCAAGTCACACCAAGGGCTGGACATATATAGTTTACTGGCATGTTTCATTCATGTAAATTCTTCAACCATTCCACAAAAAACACCTATTAGTGTTAATAAAATTTTATTATATTTCATCTAACTAAACTTATCCTGCTCTAAAAGCAAAGTCATAGCTCATGAATTTTGTTGGATGTATTTAAATCTTATGTGCCCCGTGTTTTAGTTTTTTACATGGCTGAACATCACTTCTCATTGGTTTAGGAAAATAAACAAAATCTGTGATCATGAAATTAATCCGTAAATTTTTGTGCCAGAAAACTGGCGCTGGAAAGATATAGACTCGCTGGTCTCCTACCTTGAGTGTTAAGTTAACTAGCTGGCTGAGACAGCAGAGACTTTAAACTGTTTAGGTTTATGTTCGCTACAGAGCTGTTTGGGCCAAAGTACTTTTAAAACCTAAAGTGAAAAAGTACCAAGAGCTGGGGTTGCCCACATGATGTAGAAAAGCTTTCTGTCCGCTTAATTTTTTTCCATCATGCCGCAGTTCAAGTGGGATACTGAAAATTGTTTTGAGAACGAAAGCCTTCGTTTGCTAACTGCTGAAAATCCTCTAAATACACTAAATTAAATCATGTGATACTAATTCCCTGGCGTTTGTTTCACCCTTAGGTTCCCTCCCTCCTGATTTTATGAGGAATCTCATGCAACAAATCAGCCAATATGCTGCTGCCGTAGCGACCAGCGCCGCCACCGCAGCTTCCACCGGCCAACCAACCCCACCGCAGCCTACCCCTCCCAGCTCCACAGCCAGCTCCTCTGCCACGACCACATGCCCTAATACACCCAGCACCACTCCTACCGCTCCCCCGCCACCACCCAGTACTGGCCCCCAACCCCAGGCACGGGTTGTCTTCACCCGACCCCCGTTTGCACCCAACATGCCCCCTCCTGCCTTTGGTACCCGGGGAACCACCATAAATGTGAGGACTGCCATGCCAGGCCAGCAGCCGGGACAGGTGGGGATAATGCAATGTGATGATTTCCATGAGATATTTAAGCATTATCAATGAATAATAATATGTTCCTCACAGGCTTTCAATCCCGCTGCTCTCAACCAGATGATTAGTGGACTGGTTGGACAGCTGTTGCTCCCTGGACAAATGGGTGAGATGATCTACTCAGTAAAGGAGACATATTAAACGTTTCTTTTCCTTTGTACTCCTGGATCTGTACGATGCTATCTGGGGTGTTTTTGTCAGGGTCAGGATCAAAGACATTTTGAGCAGATATTTCAGTGCATGCAACACTTTTAAAAGGCTTCAGAGTCTCAGTCATGTAGATGCTGTGTTCTTAATAAACAGACAACATCATTACTGCATTGTTGAAATTGGCAGACTACAATTAAAGACAGATTCTCTATTGTTTTACTGTTAAAAGTGCACAATATTACTTCAGATATATTTTTTAAACTGTTTGGAAAAAATAATTAACTATAATGACCTTTATTTAAATCTTTTATGAGGGGCAGCCAATCAAACCAAAGTTGGCTTAAAGAGAAGATGACATTCAAGGGGAGGAGTTAAAACAGCTTTTTCCACACAGGATGGATTGAAGGGTTCTTTCTCTTAGATAAGATAAATAAGCATTATTTTGAACGGTAAATCATGCAAAGCTACTTTAGTAAAGTTTCTGTTAACATATTCTTCAACAGTATTTTAGTTGTTTGTTTTGATTTTTTTTGTTTGTTTGTTTTTTGCAGCTGGTCAAACGGTCACATCCTCTTCTTCCTCTACATCCACACCCACCTCTTCTTCCTTTTCCTCCTCTTCTCACACCTCTTCATCTTCCTCTTCCTTTTCCTTCTCCACCTCGGGTCCAACACCACCTCCTGCTACAAACACTACTGCTGCCACCCCGAACCAAAACGAGACCAACAACAGTGAGCCCCAGCCTCAGCAGATGCCTTCAGACCTTGGCCAGCTTCTAGGTTCTCTTCTGGGGGTAGCTGGCGGCACTGGAAGCGGTGCGGCGGGGAACCCTTCGATAACTGTCACCACGTCTGGAGTCCCAGCCTTCATCCAGGGAATGGCTGAATTCATGCAGCAGGTAAGTGTTCCTGTCTTTGACAAGTGTGCACACAATGCACTCCACATGCAAATTACCTTTGGATTTGATCTGCACTCTGTTGTGCAAGAAATGAATACAAAGATGGAGGGATTACCTTGTTGAAATATGTCCAAATTTAGATTATTGGAAACTGAATATATTCAAGCAAAAGAGCACTCAGAGAGCACAACTCTATCACCTCGATCTCTATTGGCTGTCAAGAGATTCCTGTCAAACATAAGGAGGAAAAAGGTTTTGGGGAACACACATAATTTTAAATGAGTTCTTATTCATCACAATATCTTCCAAGGGAAGGGCTGGTAGCAAGTGAGTCATGTGCAGTTCTTTCCATTTTCACAAGAATCAGCTGCATTTAAACTGTCACTAAACCCCAACATATTGTTTCCACTTTATTTCTAGGCCTCCCAGCCCATCTTTTCACCACCCCCTCCTCCCCCTGGTACCACTCCAGCACCCGGGGCAAGGCCCAACCCAACACCTAATCCTGGCGCAGCAGCAGCAGCTGAAGCCCTCGACCCGGAGCTGTTCACGGGCATCGTTCGCGGTGTCCTCAGTACCATGATGGGTTCTCTGGGCCAAGGTCAGAACGACACGGAGAGCATCGCCCAGTTCATGCAGAGGCTGTCGCAGTCAACCAACATTTTCATCAGTCCCGAGGAACCAACGGGTAAGTAATAACCTGTATTTACTTATAATATCAGATACAGTCTCATTTATATGTATGTTGTCTCCCTCTTGATTGTGTACATTTTTTTTGTATCGTGGGTCCAGGGTTCTTTGGGGAGCTGCTGATGTTGGTGTGTCAGACTTTCACCATGTCCGACCTGGTGATGTTGCTTCATGGTCAGCACCAGCCTCTCAGCCGCATCCAGCCACAACTGGCCCAGTTCTTCAACCAGAACTACCTCAACGGCAGAGAGCCCACCGATCAGAACATTGCTGTCAGTACCACTCACCACAATCTGTATTATTCTTAGAATGTTGTTGGCAATTTTAGAGGTACTTCACAAGTAGACGCAGCTATTTTACTTCATAACATATCCCTCATTTTTGTTGGTTGTTTTATGTTTTTGTGAACGTGATCAATAATTGATGTTTTCTTTCCTTCTGCGTGTTGTCTTCTTTTTCTTTCACAGGCTGCTGCTGACAGTCTTGTCAATGAACTGGAGGAATATATCACTGAAAGCTTTGTAAGTCCTGCACTTACTCTCTTCTCATGACAACAGGATTTGATCAAGCACATAATTTAATTCCATAGATTGACTTTGCACATATCTGCATCTCATGAAAAGTTTAAAAAATTGTCATGTATGCTGTCAGTTTGAAATCCTTAAAAAACGATAAGAATATCGAAGTCAAAGTCAACTTTATTGTCAATTCTGCCACATGTACAGGACATACAGAGAATAGAAACTTAGAAATAGAATAGATAACTTAGAATAGAAACTGTCGAGGGAAAACATCGCATGCGTAACATCCATCAGAGCTCAGGCTGTGCTCGACTTTGACTAATATTAATGGGCTATTTTGTCTGATAGGCAAAGCAGATGTGAAGTATATAAAACTGCTTTAATTTGCAGTAGATGAAGGTAGACAGTGTTTGGAATTGTTGATAGTAGCAACAAGTATTGAACTGGTATTCAGACTCATCAATACTGAAGCACCTAGATGAAACAACTTGCTATCATAGCTAGCCTAGCTGCTATCGCGGATAAAGATTACGATTTATACCATTTGCATGTTTATGTTCTGTCTAGTCAGTCATGGCTGGCATGGCATGTAGTCTGGAGTGTTCAAATGAATTTTGCCACACTCAATGATAGGAAGATGGGATGTGATAACACTGTAGGTAAAACGTTAGCTGCTTGCAAACAGGGTAAGCAGCAGCAGACCTTGAGTCCGTTGCACAGCATTAGAGTAATAGCCAGTTATGTTAAAGTGCCATCTGCTTTTGATTGAAATACTTCTGAAGAGATCTTCTCCTTTGAAACCCAACAGAGAGAGTCTTCAGTCAGCGTGTTGGAGGGCGTTGATATCACCCAGACCAACATGACTTTCTTCAGACAGCAGCTGACTCGCATCGCCACACACATTCTGCGCTGCAATGGTAAACTCAACTTTAGCTCATTGTTTCCTCATTTTGTGTCGAACAGCAGCTTAAAGAGTTTATCTGTGGAATATTTGTGGGAAATGTTATACTTGTAACTGCAATACATTCACTTTTTTTTATTATTCAATTTAAATTGTGTTTTCCAGATGAAACATTTGGGCCCCAGCTGTTACAGATGTGTAACCAGGCGTTGTTTGAGTGTCTTGCTCTCAACCTTCACTGCCTGAGAGGAGACCAGAGGGCTCTAACTGCTGTTATCAACCACCGAATTGTATGTACACAATTTCCATTCGGCAAGAAAAAAATACTTATCACAAATGAAAGTATTACATTTTGGTCAAAGAAGGTCAAATTTGGTGTTTTGTACAAATTCAATTTTATTTACACACATTTACAGGAGAAGTCACACAGAGGCGCTACTGAGTGCTTCTGACAGGAGACAGTTCCATTGTACTTTTATCTATATTTTTTCTATCACTGCATCATCAATTAGCATCAACTAGTGTAAATTCTGAGCTATTACAGGTAAAACATACAGTTGACACATTATTTGAAACAGTTCAAGTTTAATATGGAGATCCACTGTTTAACAGTAGATATGAAAGTCAGAATTTAAACACACTTCAGAAGTACCGTACTGCACTTATTTACTCAAATTTGTTTATTTAAAGTGATTTATGCAGAGAAAGTGTCATGTGCACTGTTATAAACTTGGAAGTAAAGAATGAAGAATTCAGCTGCTCTGTCATTTGATGTTAATAGAAATAGTCAGAGATATAAACTAAGAAAAGTGGTGTACTTTAACAATTTAAAGAGAGGATGTAACCTAAAAAGTCACAAAATACAGGAGAAAATGTGTGTGTGAGATAAAAAACTTTGTTTTGTTCCAGCGGAGGATGTCAAGTGACATCAGCCCCAGTCTGGTTAACTGGATGACCAGCATGATGACGATGAGACTGCAGGTGATTCTGGAGCACATCCCTATCACACAGGAGCAGATCCAGAGCTACATAGTTCACACACAGGTAACGCAGCAGACACAAACACACACACATGCATGCATGCTAAATTTCTAATTCTCAGAATAAAATTGGACGTGATGGAAATTCAAGGAAAGCAAATCCCCATGCCTCACCTGCATGATGCAGCCGCTCAAGCATCAGGCTGTTTTTGTAGTGTCTGTTTAGAGTTGTGTAACTGTAAATCATTTTTTGTGACTCACAGCAAACAAAATCCTGCAGTTACAGATAAATCTTTGCACGTTGCGACATATGTGTGCAGATCAGTACAAATTTCATGTAAGAAGACAGCCTGACTGAGCTATTACCAAACACGATATGAAAGATGGACACGGACACTGTGGTCATTGTGAAGTCATTGTGTAGAAGCCTCAAGCAGAGCATTTGCTGCTGTGTGTGTGACAAGCGAGGAGTGTATCTGATACATAAACCACACACCTGCACAGTAGCAGCTCATCACCCAATCCTGGAATACAGCAGCTTTATCCTCGTCTTTAACTTTAATTTGGACTTTGGACAAAGTGATCATCATGTTGTATTCAGTAAAAGTTGAGAATAGAACCATGAAGTCATCAGAGGTCATAGACTTCATTGGAAGCTCGCCCCCTGCTGGCCACAAGAAACAGTGCAGGCTTACTAAGATAATTAATGGCCTTAAACATCAAAAACATAACCATCTAAGTACAACATGAAACAAAACTGTGCAGCTAAATAGTTAAAATAACTTAAAATATTTTTAAGAAACTCTTCTGATATTAATAAAATCTTTCCAAGTGACACGAAGCAGATACTGACAAAGCAGGTCAGTCAAAAACTCTTTTCAAGCCTTTGCCAATAATTCATCTGCAATAAGACTCAGAATCTGGTTTTACTGTCCTTGTGTGTTTCCTGCAGTGCAGAGCACATGTGCAACATGCCGAGAGAGCAGTCCCTCTTATCTGATGGCGGCTCCATATCACATTTCTCTGAACTGCACGTCTGAAATGGCTAATAAATATTAATGATATTCTTTCACAGAGAGATCAGTCTTCTGCAGCTGGTGGCCAAGAGCCTGAACAGGCACAAAGTGCAACGGTAAGAATGGTGTGCGAGAGTTCAGAGGACCTTAGTTTGCCAGTTCTGGTCCTGTGTTTTCCTTTTAGTTTCCTCATGGTTTTGTTCTCCACCTCCAAAGATCGGGGACAACCTGTCACCAGCTGCAGCCACCACAGCAGAGGAGGCCATGTCGGTGTCGCAGGAGACGAGGGTGTCATCACGGGACACGAGGGTGTTGCCTGGGGACCTGGGAGCCTCAGGAGGAGCCGTGCCATTAGGTGGCGACATGGCAGCGGCGGGAGCGGAGGGAGGGAGGGAGGAGTCTGCTGGAGAGTCGGATGGCTGGGCTGCTGCTGTTCCTCCTGTAAGAGCTCCCTCCCACCGCTTTTTACTGCTTTAACTGTCATCTTTTTCCTCCATTTGGAAAAAGTGTTTAACTCTTTGTGTCCCTGCTTTACATTTACCGTGTGCTGTTGCTGTACTGGCACTAGTTTTTTGCTTAGCTGTAGTGCAACACAGTAACACAGCTGACCTAAACTATGACTCTGTCCTTTCAGCTACTTCTGCTTAATCCTTATATTCTCCGTTGTCTTTGTTTTAGGAATGGGTTCCCATCATCAGGTGTGATATAATGACTCAGAGGAAGATGAAGGCTCAGCCTCCATTGTCTGATGCATATTTGCATGGCATGCCAGCAAAACGCAGAAAGGTAATAAAATCAGGTGCAACTTTTTGTCATCACGTAAGAATTTGGCCTCTCTCCCTTTTCTTTATGCTGCATGTTTGTGTGTGTGATTTCAGACAGGACAGGGCAGTGCGGCCCTCCTCTCCCTCTCTGATGCAGTGAGTCAAGCAGCCAGGACGGCCGGAGTGAAGCCCATCACCTCTGCTGAACGGCTGCAGGAAGACCTGGAGACCCAGGAGGTGAAGGAAGCTTATTCAGAACAGGTAACCACATCTTACATAAACTGGCAAAAATCAAGCAGAGGCACATCGAACATTGTTCATGTTCATACTTAGCGCAGCTTTCATAGATCTGGCAAACTGGAAAACTGCTGGGAAATCATGAGGAGGGCTTTTAAGAGCAAGGACAGGAAGGATGAGTGAAAGCACACCAGGATGATGCAAAGGAAACTCACAGTTTAAATAATCCTGTAACATAATGACACTAAGATTCAAAATGTCCATCTCAATGCTAAAGTATGGAAAAATGCAGCAGTGATGACTTGAATTTGTTTGACACAGTGGCTGCATCTGATCACACAGTTACAATGTCATGTTGTGACCCAGTTAACTGGCTTTCTAACGTTTTACAAGCTCACAAAACACTGTCTCAAAGAGCACCCTCTATGTTGCTGTTATGCAATTTAAAAACGTAACTGATCACAGGCCTTCTGGTGAAGAGGAAAATTGTGCATGCCACTTTTAGCAATCAGACCCCTGAAAATATTTTTTCAGACCTCCCGGCACCAGAGTAGCTGCTTTTTTTCCTTTCCTGGTAACCGGCAATAAAGACAATTGTCCTGCAGGGTCAGTTCCTGCAGTTAGCACACACCAGTAAATTGGAGAGCTGCTTCCTTTAGTAGAAAACTACTAGAGTGGTTAAAGCTGCTACTGCCAGACAGGCCTAGAGATCTGCTGGGAACCACACAGCACTAGGGAAAGATGTGTATTCTTCAATTAGTTGGTGAATGGTTGCTGGCACTCATTAGATCAAACTGGTTGCAAAGAGGTATACAGTCTGTGGTCACCTGTAGTTTGCTTGGAAGATGCCAATTCGTCTCCAAACACTCAGTAACTGCTAGTTAAATAGGAGTGACACTGTGACACGAACTGTAAACGGAGACAGTTTGTATTCAAAGTAAAAGTCTTACCTTTCATCACTCATCCAAGTCAGAATGTGGCTGAAGAAGTCACTTGGATGAGTGACAAAACATCACCTTAAACTCCACTATGACTGTAGCCTTTAGGGAAGCTGCTCACAGTCACACGACTGCCCGTTCACCTTCTTGACTGATGATGGAAGTCAATTGTTTTTCAGGTTAAAACAGACATCAAGAAACGAGTGAGGGAAGACCCGGATTTCAGCTCTCAGCAGTTCCCCAACGCACACAGAGCTTTCTCACCAGACTCATAATCACAAACACTGAAGCCGATTCCTCCTCCACCTGCTTTCCTTTGGGACTTTGATTTGACTACTAGTCAGCACAGCTTCACTCCCCGAACAGCCTGTCCACTTTTTCAACAGCTCTCTGACTAATGGCCTAGCGCTGATGTGGCTACTTCCCTAGTGCCTATTTATTGCTCTGTTTTAGTCCAACCTTTGCTGACAGAATGTTCTTCACTGAAAAAGGTGTTTCACCAGATTTAAGTTAGACTAAATCTAGTCACTCTAGTCTTGTTTGCTTTCTTTTTCCCCCTCGTGTCGCTTTGTTCATGCGGAACCTGAATCCTCATTATTTAGCGGACTCTGGCCTTCCTGTCAGTACTCTTGAGCACAGGAGAAGACTTTCATGTGATGCTGTTTGGTACATGAATGTACAGTATGCTTAATAAAAATCTTGATAATTACAGTACAGTACTCTTTTCGTTCATATTTTTTAAGGAAAGAAGTTCCTAAAGTATTAATTCTACACTGTGACAATACTAAAGAAAAATCCTGTTTTAAAAAGGTTTAAGTACACTTGAGTATGAGTTTAAGTGTATCAGTACATTATTAAGTTGTGTTAATGATAACCATAAAGTTGAGCACTTAACTACATTTTGCAGAATGCAACAATTGTAATATTCATGAAATGCTCATTTTAAAAGGAACAACATTTACCAAGTTAGTAAATAAGAGAAAACCACAGATCAATAAAATAAATGTATTGTGACTAAAAGCAGACCCTAAAAGAAAGACACAACTTAGAAAACCTGATAGGACTGAACTCTAAAATCCAAGGTTAAAAGGTGAGTTGTGTAGTGAGAAAAACGGTAAGAGATATAATAACCTACACGAATAGCAAAAGTGCAAATACCCATGTGTCAAGAATGGGATTAAATGTTGTGGGTCCTTCAAACAGAACTGCTTTGTGGAAACTACCTGGAAAGTATTTACAGTATCATAAAAAAAAACATAGCTGGATAGTGTAGTGGTAAAACTACACACCGGGAGGTGCAAGTTTGATTCCCACCTGGGGCGTCTGTAAGGGTCCTAACCCCCCATGCTAAGCAAGCCTACCGCAGAGAGAGGGTAAATATGAAGCCATGGAACAAGAGACGACAATAGTAGGATGTTGTTGAAACACTACTTCAAGCACGACATCCCAGTGTACTCCAGACCCAGCAACACACTTAAAAAAACTCTTCACAAACGAATGGCACATCATAGAAGAGCCACCTCCACGCGACAAGACTCTGCTGTCCATCTGCATCTAAAGGTCAAAGGTCACTCTTTTGAGGATGCCAATGTTCACATTTTGGACAGAGAGGACAGATGGTTTGAAAGAGGAGTGAAAGAAGCATCTATGTCCACTGTGAGCGACCATCTTTGAACAGAGGCGGTGGTTTACGACACCAACGCCATCTATAATCCAGTTTTGAGATCCCTCCCCAGACGCCTTAACGCCCACTCACATCCTGGGCCATCTGACCTCAGGAAATCACATGATAGGGAGGGGCCAGGTTTCACAATGAGCTCACCTGCAACCCTGGCTGATTGGGACCCACACCCGCTTTCACACCTTGGCTCATGTGATTAGGTAGAGGATCATCAGGGGTCCTTTTGTCCCTCTTGGGGGGGGGACACTCCCACAGGGCTTAAATCTGGGACTCTCCACCATTTGACCTTAGAACTGAAGAAGCTTCTTGAATGAGAGGTGAAACATCTTCAAGCAACTTAAAGAAGTCCAGATGCTTTTCTTTCTAAGCTCCTTGGACTACAATGACCTGGATGACTGAGAACCTTAATAGACAACACTAGTTATTCCAACATTTGGAAGAAGGGACTTTCACAGAGCTATAGATTGATGAGGTACAACACACATGCTACGACAAGGGGGAGCCAGGATAACAAGTTGGGGGGGAGATATCATCACCTGCAGATAGAAGAACTAACCTGAAAGATTGAAACCTGGATATATAATTTTTTATATATATAAACGTGTATCTAAATCTCACTATCATGAGTATAATAAAGTATAATAATAATAATAAATTAAAATAAAAATCCCGAAATGAAATAAATAAATAAAGGACTAAAATGAAATAAATGACCTGACTATTCTATAGTTTGCCCACCAGGGGGTGCTGAAGACCGGATGATACTTTGAAATACAAAGACTAGACATAAAAGATGGGTGTAAATACTACAGTCAGAAAAGAGAAGTAGCAAAATCATGCATCCCCTATAATCACCAGCAGGGGGCATCCTCTCTGGATGTGTAACTACAGAAGTCTGAGACAACACTGATGCTTCCCACATGATCAATGACCTCAATAAAATCCTGATGAGTTTATGGTCTCAATCACTAGTTTCGAGTGTTACCTAATACAGCACTGGTTTTATTTTGGAAACGAGTCCCACTAGAGTCCAAAAGGGTGCCGCGCAGGATGGGAATTAGGTCAGGCTTATCTTGTAAATGAAGACTTGATACTATAGGAGTGTACAGTGTCCTTTAGCAGTCCTGGAGACCAGTCCTTGCTCTGTCAGTCAAAATATGTGTGCTGTTACCAACAAATGATAAAAGCCTTTCCTAATTTAAAATGGAGCCTTTTAGCCACGCCTCATATTTTAGCATTTCTTCAGTTCTGGTTCCTGCACCTGGACAGGTTTGAGTTCACTGCAGATCCAGAGGATCTCAGTGTATCAGTCCATCACAGCCTATCTCAGTAAGCGCCAGTGCAGAGAGCACCAGATGACAATGTGATAAATGCTGTCACAACAAGAGCCTCAGTGCTGCAGATGCTCCACACTTTCTCAGATGAGAAGGACAGTTAAAGGTGAAGGATCTCAGTGAAGTCAGAGATGCGATCCTCATTTGGACGACTTTTCTTGAATCCACCCTGACAGTATTTCTAAATGTGAGAGTTTAGTTCTGTCCTTTTACACCCCAAACTGCTTTTTTCATTTATTTTTGGTACTGTTGCACTGAATGAAAATTAACTGCAAAAACAAAATAACCTGACGTTCTTATAATTCAGGCATTAAAAATCATGAAAAACACACTCACCATGTGCTTCCTCCCAGCTTCCTTTAAAATGAACTTTGACCCTGAAAGCATTTCTAATATTTTCCTGCCCAGAAATGTTGATTTTAGATTTCCCCTCCTCTTCCTCCTCCTCCTTCTTAAGAAAGACATTTCAAACTACTCTTTGTGTGTTGAGATGTAAACTTCTATAAGAAACAAAGTCCAGAAAGCAAACAGCTGATATTTAAGTCAGATATGCTGCAAAACAACCCATACCGTTCAGACAGAGGTTTGAATTTCATTTTCTACAGTTGCATTGGCACATTTGAATACAGAAGGCCTTTATTATTTAATGTGTACACAAAGCATTTTGTTTCACCTGCCAAATCAGCAGCCGAGCTGTTTGAGTTCACAAACATGTTGATAAACAGGCTTGACCGCCTGAGGACTGCAGTTCCTGATCTGCATCCTGTTCAGGGTGAGGAATGAGAGTGAGTCACGTGGCTGAGCAACCTTCACCTCGGCAACAGCACGGCTCTGGCAAACAAAGCTCTATGACCGTGTCTGTGCCAGCACCTCAGTCCTGCTGCTTATTTGAAAAATGAAGGAGAGCTGTTCCAGTGACTTGGGATGTGCTTTAAACAAGTGAAAACAAACCAGCTTTGCCAGGTTCGACTTTAAGCTGATCCTAATCTTAATTTGTTAGCGCTGCAAACAGCCAAACCCACTGTGAAAAAACAATTCAGTGTACACGTTCAGCCCGTGTCAGGCAGTGGTGTGTCCTCATCCAGCCAGCATTGTGCTATTTGCATAAGGTGTATTGTTTGCAGAGCTCACACAGCTTCTCTTTATTAGCGCTTCAAGATGAGACAGAATAATCATTGAGATTCTTTGAGGAAAAGTTCAAGAAGGAGTCTGTTTAACCAGCGACTGGTCAGCTCAGCTTAGCATAAAGAATGGAAACAGGAAGGAAATGTGTTAACACTCAAAATGACAAAATCTGAGCAGTTTATTCAGCTGTCATTTCCTGTTGGACAAGTCAAACTGTCTGGCAAGAAAGAGCTGCAAATATGCTTCATTTGTTTCAGCCAGAGAAAGACAGGAGCACAAACCAGGAGCTTGTAGTTTTCACTGACGGGCCTCTCCATCACATCGAGACCACCACGCTCCATGTTCAGAGCAAAGAGTCGCTCACTCAGGGAAACAACATAGGTTACGTGATGAGGAGCGTGTATTTCCCCGGCCTTCATTATTAAAAGTAATCATCAGTGCATGCTTAGCCTTACTCTTCTTTACTGCCAGAAAGGCTTGGGTGGCTTTTATAGGGATAGGCTTGGATTTTGTTTTGGCCACGTGTTAAGTAAGCTTAGCGTGTAAGTAAGCTTCAAAAACTAGAAGATATGTTTCAAATGAAGTCTTAAACATTTATTTTGACAGCGTTTTTCCATTAACAGCTTTCACATTTGGTTTTCTAAAAAACAAACAGGAGACTTTAACTTAACCTAAACCCCAACTCCAACTGTAAATGAGTCAGCAGAGGCCTGATGAGTGTTAAATCAGCTTAACTTGATGATGACTGCCTTCACATAAATACCAGAACCAGTGAGAGTTATGACAGTAACATGCATCGAAAAAGAAAAGTATATGACTGACCATCCTTCAAAAAGACATCATTTTCAAGCCCACAGTCAACAGAAGCTTGGATTACTACGATCACATGACATAAGATTATCTCCATTTCAGTAAATAACCACTCATACTTGGTCTCCTTCTTTAACAGAGACATAAGTAAGACAAGAATCCTGACTTCAAATATATCTGTGAGAAAGTAATGACAGAAGCATAACAGGGAAAAAAGAACAGTTCATTTAGAGAAGTGTGAGCAGCAGCATGTTGCTTATGTCGCACTCGAGACCAAAGTTGATTGTAGCTCCTGGTGACGTCCTGACAAAGAGAAAAGTCCAGCACACGTCAAACAGCACGTGCCTTATACGAGCACACAGCTGATTAACATGTTTCAGCACAAGCCGGCTTATATACAGTACACGAGTCCTATCGGTGTTTTCATCCTAGAAATTAAATGAGAAGAAGAATTCACAATGTTCACAGTGAGAAAAAAACAAAAGTTATAAAAGAAAGACTGAAACCTTTAAAGATGAAATAATTCAAGCAAGAAGTTGAATTCATGATCACTTTGTGACAATGACATGTCAGCTTACAGAGAGCGAAGCATTGAATAACACAGACGTCTAATAAAATTAAAACCTTGTTTGCAATCGTACTTTTCTAACATTGCACAACATTTTACTGCCTGCACCATTTACACAGGGAGCTTTTATGCCATGTTGATTCACTGTGTCATTAGTAATAAACATGGCAGGGACTCCGTAGGTAAAACTGTTGCCTCACAGTGAGAAGCTCCTGGGCCAGAGCCACGGCAGGCATCTTTTCTTACGAGTAATATCTAAGCTAAAGCTGGATCCATTATTTTTTCCTCATTTCCTGTCAAATGCGTACAATTTTAAAAGTGTGCAGATATTAAACAGCCAAAGTTTAGGTAAGGCCAGAGTATGATACGGTTTGAATCATTTCAGCTGTGAGGCTTCGTGCTTTCAAAGGATGCAGGATTTTAATCCCGACTGTGCATCAAAAGTTGCAGACTCGTTTTAGAACTTACAAACACAGAGATAACTTCGGTTTACGAAACAAAAGGAAAAAAATGATTCAGCGGCGCACTTTTGGGTTGATTTACATGCGATCGGTTACAGGAAGGCTCTGGGATTGGATCGAGGATCTTTGAGGTTTCTGTATCTGTGGGTGAGCCAGACTCCAAGGACCTGAAACCAACAACAAATGAGCAGCTGTCAGTTTTCTCAGTATACAAAAACCTCCTGCAGCACACATCAGCACCCGTTCACAGCAGACTACAAGTCTTTTAGCTTCACTGTAACGACATTTTCCCAACCTCTGTGAAACTGAAGAAGAGGCCGATGCCGCCAACAAACTGCAGCACCTGCCCGGCATAATTCTGGAGGATGTCTGCGCAGGCCACACAAGATGAAGTGTTAACGCAGACCTGGAGGAACAAAACAAGCAAACAAAACACAATCTTGACCAAGTTGCTTCTTAGAAGAAAATCTAGGAAATCTTTTCAGAGTGTTTTACTCACAGCAGGACACGAGCTGTTGTCCACTTGAGAGAAGCCGCAGCAGTTTAGAGTCCTCTCCAGGTCCTTCTGTGTGCCTTTAGACTTGTTCCATCCGGCCTCCAGCAGCAAGTTCTGCAGATGAAAACCAGCATCACTGGAGCTCAATTCATGTATACGAGACTTAAAAGTAATCCTGAAATGATCCTTTATTTAGACCTTGCATATTCTCATTGATTTGTCTCGCTTTGCTCCACAGTGAATTTTGCATGTGCCTCACAGAGCCACGCAAACATTCTTTAATTAAAGTCCTGCATTCAGTAGCTCCTTAAACAGAAATGACCAACTCTGAATAAGTTTGCTTTTTAGAGTATATTCCTAAATTGTTATCATTAAGCTCTACTATTTTTAGGATGTTGCAATCTGGTAGAGGAGTCTCAACAGTGTCAGTTCAAGCAGGCCACTGTGTTGATCCTGAGTCCACACATGTTGTCCTGTGATCAGGAAGCCATTATAAGCGCTATAAAACATGTAGGCTCTTTATATGGAGGAAGGAAAGCCTGCAACACTGCAGACGACATAATTTAGAAGACTTAGATATCAGTGTGTCACTGTTAAGGCACAGTAAGATCTAACATTAATGTTGCTTAAACTCAGATTTTTATTTGGCATGTAAATCAGGTGCAGCTCTGCTGTTAACTGTCTGAATGTACAAAGCTAAATATAATGTAAATAGCCTGAGTGCAAATTTCTGCCTGCTGATTCTACCACTTTGTTTTTTTACATATTCGTATTCACCGTTGTGGAGGTCCCAGAACAGAGACATGAAATCAATTATAAATGCTGCGTTTCCACATAAAACAATCTTGTTTTAACTACAGTCCCCAACACTGAAGCTACCAGCAGTTCTCCAAGTTTGTTCCTGGGACTAAAAGTCCCATTTGTGTTTTTTAAAACCTGAAAAACCTAATTATGATTTATATTTTTAATGATTCATCTGAATCTGCACAGTAACTACAATCAAGCATCTATAACTGAGTAAAATATCAAAGAGTGACTCTCAAAATACAGAAGAAACATAGCGGAAATACTCAAATATAAAAATAATACTGGAATAGAGCCGTTAAAGACGTTTGTCTGCCTGTAACTGTCTAAAAGCCAAACGGTGTCCAAAATATTGTTTGGATTGTTGAGAAAAGACAAAATAAACGTACCTGTTGATCTTTATTGAGAGCCAGACATGCACAGGACACTGAAAACTGCAGCACAAACACTATGGAGAGAACCATCATGTACTGGACCAAGTTGAGGACGTTTAAAGCGTGTTGTTGCTATGCCTACGAGCCATTAAAACTCAGGACACACATCTACTAGAGCATAAAATCCTGGATTTGTGTGAAGGATACAAAGAAGAGCAGGACCTGGTGGTGCTTTAGGGCACCGCACAGACCCACAAAGGCAACAAAGAACAGGAAGACTCCCACGCCGATGACCCCTGCCACCACCTGGATACTGGAGACCAGGCCAAACCATTTCCCCCAGGCTGCCACGCCAATCAGCAACAGGCTCACCAGCTGAGGGGGAAAGGTGTGATAGCACAAGGAAAAAGAAGGAAAAGTCTCATTTTTTAAGTCTGGACCAGGAACTGTTTTTAAGGAGGGGCAGGAATCAACTTTCAAGGTGCTGATTGCAGAATGAAACTAAGCTCACTAAGCAAGTAAAATCGGAATATGCTCTCCCTTCATTTCTTTCTCTACATCCATGAAACTTCCCTGAGGTCCTCTTTTCCTCCTGCCTGGCACCACTATATCCTCCATCTCTCCTCTACAGTAGCCATTTAAGTATTCCTGTGTTATATTAGTTTCTACATCAACGTGTTGATAAAAATTTTGAACTTTGGTCTCAACACTATTTACTTTAAAGCTTTAGTTGTTTATTTTTTGCAGATTAGAAAAGTTCTATTTCGAGATGTTCCCGTGAAGGAACATTTCAGATTGAACTGCCTCTTCTGTCACTGCTGCTTGAACTGAGTGGCCGTGGCTCATACGTGGAGGATCCTGCCCAGCGTCTGCATCACTTACTGAGAGAATTGAACACTGCAACACTGAAAATCTTTCTTCACTTTTTTTCTAGACGGTGATTTGATGAGCTCTTAATTTTGTTCCATTTTATGGAGCTTTAATCAATTTGATCATTGATTCATTCATTTTACCTGTCAGAGCTTATCCTAGAAATCTACTATGACATCATGGTGTGTCATTATAAAGCTGCTTAGCAACAGCTACACCATTAAAGTCAAAGCCATTAATCATTTTGGTCTAGTAAGTGATTATGAGTACTTTTACTTAAATTCTTTTGTTTGTTTGTACTATTACTTAAGCAGGATTATAATTTTTACTAAAAGAGTGCAAATACGTGTTTATGTATGAGGGCACCTGACCCAGTGTATGCTACACTTTTTTAAATTTCTGATGAAATAATCATATTTCCTGTGTGAAGCCCATTTGAGAAAATTCCTTTTATGACATTACATTAACAATTTGACGCTTCCTGTGTGCTTTTTTAAATGTTTTACAGCTCATGGGAAAGCAGTAAACAGCACTCAGTTTGATTATTAAACAAAACAAGGAAGAAAAGGCCACATAAACACTGCTGATTTATTAAAGTTGGGCCTAATACTGGAGCAGCTTTCAAAACGTCATGTTACGCACTTTTTTGGCACTGGAAATAAAAGTTGAAGTAGAAAAATAATAAAAACAATATTAAATAACTTAAAAAGTAATCATTTACGCATGCCACCTCGTTGCCATGGCAAACACGCATTTTTTTCCCCCTCCGCTCTTAGTTGTAAATTAACCGACTAGAGAGGTCTCACGTCAACTGGCCCTCAAGGAGACATTTTTCCCTCCAGCAAACATCAACATATTTCAACTCACCACATAAAGGATGTTGAGCGCGCTGAGTGCGTTCTTGGTGCAAACGAATCCGCCGCAAACCATCGCTGCTCTCGGGACAAAACGTTTAAAAACGAGATTTCTTCTCCTCCAGCTCTCTCGGCGTGCCTCTCTTGACGCTAAGGGTGGCTGTACCTGCTGATCTGCAGGTGGAGACCCGACAGGTGCTTCCTGGAGAGATCCTGCGCGCTGATTTGTCAGCTGAGGTGACTCACTGATTGTTGTTCAAGCAGTTGATTGCAGAAATTTCGAGATGATCTCACAAGAAGATTTCACAAAGTTACTTTGGTTCATGGTAACTTATTCATTTTAACGATTAACATCTCATAACGCAGAAGTAAAGGTCCTCTCACGGGACATGATTTAATTTGCTACAATGATTTGGAGTTAAATCCTCTACACAGTAGGGACTATGTTACTCTATAGTTCCCCCTTGTGGATGAAAAGTATATCACAGATGAAGAGTATCGAGGTTTTCTTAATTCGCGGACCACCACGTTCAGCACAAACAGCTCGTTTAGATCTCAAATGGGCCAAATTAGAAATTGCTGCATGTTTGTTTGCATCTTTGACTTACATGAATCTGTGTATTTGCATTCCTGTTTCAGAGATGGAGCGATAAAACATACTAAATGCATTATAATACAACACAATGCTGCTTCTTTATTTGTTGAATGACGGTTCGAGCCCCGGCTCGGACAGTCTCGGTCGTTGTGTCCTTGGGCAAGACACTTCACCCGTTGCCTACTGGTGGTGGTCAGAGGGCCCGGTGGCGCCAGTGTCCGGCAGTCTCCCCTCTGTCAGTGCGCCCCAGGGTGGCTGTGGCTACAATGTAGCTGACATCACCAGTGTGTGAATGGGTGGATGACTGGATGTGTAAAGCGCTTTGGGGTCCTTAGGGACTAGTAAAGCAAATACAGGCCATTTACCATCCATGAAACTTCCCTGAGGTCCTCTTTTCCTCCTGCCTGGCAGCTTCTTTGTCCACTATATCCTCCATCTCTCCTCTGCACATGCACAAACCATCTGAGCAACACAATGCTGCTTCTTTATTTGTGCCAGCAGAGCTTCATTACAAATGATAATATCAATAGATATATAACATCAGCTTGTGTCAAATCCACACGAGCTTCAGATTATCTCAGTATTTCCCCTTTTTGTTTAAATGACAGCAGTCTCATAGGTCACATTATCCTAATATGTTCTGACATTTTTTTTCTTCAGAGCTTCATGCATGAACATGATTGTGTTGGAAAGTCCAGTAACAGTCAGCAATCTTTGGTTTTCTTTGGCCTTCAAAGCCTCGAGGTGTGCTCATAACAACAGTTTCCCCAAGGTGTTTCATATTGTAAGGTAAGGACCCTACAAAGAAGCAGAGATTGCTGATTGTTTGGGTTATCCATGTTTTCTTAACATTATTCCATTTGAATTAATTTTATATAAATATACTTATATTTTAATTGATTCTCCAAAAGTTGATTCTGTTCATCTGGACGTTTTCAGTGACGTCTTCAGTCTCAGCTGACTGCAGGTTCACTGGGCTGGGTTCAGTCATTATGCAAATGTCCTGTTTATAAGATTGGGGAAAACACTACGTCCAGGTGAACAGAATCAACTTTTGGAGATTTACTTAACTGGATGATTGATCATACATCAAGACATTTTAATTGATTACACTTAATTGAATTGAAGTGTAAACAGAGAAAACCCTAACAATCATATTCCTAGTAACCCCAATAACAAGCGATCTCACGTCACACAGTTTCAGACTCTGTCATGTTTCCCTCTGTCACAGTGCTTCTGAATCTTCTGAACCTTGAAGGACACCCATATTTCTAACAGGGGAACAAAGACTGCAGGTTGATTTAGCCAAAAAAGATTGATGTATGATCAAATCTACAGTTACCCCCAAGTCTTTAGTGGACAGATCCAAGTCAAAGAAATGTCAGTTAACTTTTTAAATTACTCTAAACAATTTTATTTTTTAAAATTTGAATTATAATAAAGAATATAAAATATTTGATTTTTGTCTTTATTTCTGTTTTTAAGTCCTTAAAGTTTCTGATTATTTGCATGTTTGCATGAAACACACGTTGAACTCTTAAACCACACTCTACATGTATTTGCAGTTATTTATTTGTAAAAAATCTTTGGAATCATGTCTGATTTCCGTTCCACTTCTCACGTGTTCACCACTTTGTGTTGGTCTTTCACGTGGAATTCCAATAAAATTGATTCATGTTTGTGGCTGTAATGTGACAAAATGTGGGAAAGTTCAAGGGGGCCGAATACTTTTGCAAGCCACTGTAGTTTTTAATGTTTCAATCAATCAATCAATCAATCAATCAATCAATCAATCAATCAATCAATCAATCAATCAATCAATCAATCAATCAATCTTTATTTATAAAGCACTTTTCATACAGAAAAAATGTAGCACAAAGTGCTTTACATAGTTAAAAGCAGCCCACCCCACCCTCCAACTCACTCCCCACACTCTCAATACACATATATCCCCCCACCCACACACACACGCGCACACTTAAAGAGTAAAAATTGGGCTGGACTCGCATGAGCCAAGTGAGCACTATAACAGGGAGCCGTCTGCACCGGGAGCCGGTCACAAACCGCAGCCTCCAGGCTGGGCACACAGCAGGAGGGAGGCCAAGGAGCCCCCCAACCAGGCTGAGAGGACCCCAGAGACCAGCAGCCACGGTCAATAACAGCCCCGGTGCAGAGAGCGCCCTCCGAGGAAACACTGGAGATATGACGCAATACGATATATACAGGGTAAAATGATAAAATAAATAAGAACAGGATACAATATAAATATAAATAGAGTAAGAAGATTAAAAAATGAATAAGAATAAAATCAAAAAATATTAGGTAAATCCTAAATTAATAGTAAAATAACAGGATAGAATAAATAAGCATAAAATAAATAAACGCTAAGTAAAAGCTAAATTAAAAAGGTGGTCTTGAGCCTGTTCTTAAAAACATGTACGTTCTCTGCGGCCCTGAGCTCCTCCGGCAGGCTGTTCCACAGACGAGGACCATACCACTGAAAAGCTGCCTCTCCGTGAGTATGTGTCCTGACTTTAGGGACAATCAAAAGGCCAGTACCAGAGGACCTCAGGGTCCGCGAGGGTTCGTATGGTAAAAGCAGATCTGAGAGATAAGAAGGCCCAAGACCATTAAGACATTTAAAAACCAATAAAAGAACTTTAAAATCGATCCTGAAACACACGGGGAGCCAGTGCAGCGATTCTAAAACCGGTGTAATGTGGGCCCGCCCTCTGGTCTTCGTCAGCACACGAGCTGCCGAGTTTTGCAAGAGTTGTAAAGTTGAAATATTCTTCTTAGGAAGACCAGAGAGCAGGGCATTACAGTAATCAATGCGACTGGTAATAAAAGCATGCATCAGCATCTCCGTGTTTCAGTGGCATTGATTGAACTGTGATGATTGATTGTACTCAGTACGTACAACGTCTGCCATGTAGGTTAACTGAAGTGTGCTGGAAGTTTTAACCTTTAATGTGAAGCCTAAAAATTGATCACACATTTGAAGTTTCAACACAAACTGATCCAAAACATTAAGCTTTATTGTGGCTGATTTATTTCACTGCTGTATTAGATCAGTTTGAGCTGGATGTGCCTGATAATTTGGAAATGAACTGGAAGTTAAAAGTTAGCTTTGGTTGACATCTGCCTACAAACAGTGTCGAGGTGAACTGATGAAATTCATCATTTTTACAATAACATTCATGCTGCAGTTACTTAGTTTTGACCTTTGTAAACTAACACACACACACACACACACACACACACACACACACACACACACACACACACACACACACACACACACACTTCATTCACTGAAGGTAATTGTTTGTTAAACTCAAATGAAAAAAATGACCCCACTAGTATCCTGGAAACGCGAGTCTTCCACTCTGCGACAGCCGTCGCTTTGTTCTGACATATTTTTTCTCGTTTTGCAAAACTATCTAAAAAAAGAAAAATGTCCCTCTAATTACCACAACCCTCCCGCTTTCTGACAAAAAGAAGAAGTGCAGATCTTGCAACGGTCCACTTCTCTGCCTCTAAACTTCACTTACACTGACCAGTAAACCCACAGTGGCTGTTTGACTCCGAGATTAACAAAGTAAGTACCGCTGACAATAAACAGCAAACACATAAATAATGGTGGAAGAAGAGAATTATGTGACAGTGATATTTCAGACAAAGAGAGATCCAACATACGGTGAGTGACAGACTTACTTTCTTCCCTTTCATCGCCAAAACTGTGATGTATGTGGTTTTGGGGAACGATCAATACCAGTTGGTTAATTCTGGCGATGTTATGCTACCCAGCATGTCAGTTCTTTCCTAGCACTGCTATTTTTGGTGATCTAAAAAGTAAAGTTTAATAAATAATCCCCACAAAGAACAAACTACAAATGAGTTCATTTCCTTTAAACTCTTTTTGTTTTTCCAGTGACGCCAAAAGACACAGAAACAATCTACGACGAGGTGAACACTGAGGACAGGAAATTGGATGCATCCCTTGTAATAACAGGTTATTTGTGGTTTTCTGAACAAATAAATGATATTTTTTATTCAATCATTAAAATAAACATTTTTTCTATTCTTGTAGAGAATAAAGAGTTAGCTCCACCCTGTAGTCGGCTTGCGTTGGTTGTGACAGGTCTGGTGGTTATTTGCCTCATCTTGGTGTCAGTCATCATCGGCCTCAACTTCCGCTGTAAGTCCACCTGCTGTGTATTCAAGGACTTTAGTGTAATCAGACAATAACACTAACAGTTTCTTATCTGACTGCAGTTAACACAGTGATGAGTGAGCAGCAGCGAGAAATGGCCAACATCACAGCACAGAACCTGCAGCTGATGACACAGAAAACATCCTCAGAGCGACAGACAGAGGAGCTGACCAGACAGAGAGACCAACTCAACTGGACCATCGGAGTCATCATGGAATATCAGGAATTTTCAGTGGAAAAACACTGCCCACAGAAAGGTGAACATGTCTTAGTTTCATATAATTTTATGTTACTTTTTGCTCACTTCCTGTCACGACTCCCACAAACATGTTTTTATTTGAAGGTTTAATGTTTTAAACTGTTTCAAAATCTTCAAATCTAAAAAACTCTTTGTAACGTATTGTAAAGTTGGATTTCTAAAATGATTCTGGTCTTGTTGTCCCTTTCTTTTTTTGATCAGTGTGTAAACCTTGCCTGGATGGCTGGGTGCTGTTTCAGTCAAGCTGTTACTTTTTTTCCCAACATCAATATTCGGTTTATTGGAGGAGCTGGGATCAAAGTCGTGATCAATGCAAAATGTATCAGGCGGCTCTGGTAGTGATCGAAAGTCAGGAAGAACAGGTGAGCCAGATTTCATTTGTATAGATTTTTTTAAAGTTTAAATAAAGTGAAAGAGCGTTTTCATACACAGAGAGGAAAAACAGTGTCAAAGTTCAAGCGATTTAGACACGAAGGTTTGAAGAGGAAGTTAATGCAACTATAATTCAAAGTTACCTTCCTTCAGTTCAGTCTTTTCCCACCTCTTTGCCATTTGACTGGATTTTAAGAAAACATATTTCTTCCTCACTCAACACTTAAAAATACTGTAAAAAGGGAAACTGAAATCTCTTATTTTAAAACTATTCAGATTCTTGTTCTCTGAAGTGCACTGGGGTTTGCTTTATATTTGAGTTGTGTTTTGATTCAAGCAGGCCTCAACTTGTACTTAAAAAGAAAAGAGAAATATTCAGGAAAAAGGAACTGCAAGCTTTGAGTGTTCCCACTAGCTCGCTGCTCTCTTTAAAATAGTCTTTGTGGCCTCACTTCCAAATTCAGTAAATGACATGATCTTTGGTCAGAGCTGTGGAAAAGAAACCAGCGATCATTCCTACAGAGTCCCCAGAGTGTTTAAAAAGAGAGTGAGAACGACTCTTCATACATCAGACAAAAGATAGTCGAAGTAAAAGGCACAGGCTGAGAGTTTAAAAGACCGAGAGAAAAATATTCTTTAATCTGATTGGACAAACTTAAATTCATTTTGAAGAGCTCCAAACTCTAAGCGTCAGATCAGAGTTTGCAGTTTGGAGAGATCATCTGTGGACAGATCTGAAGAAGGTAATTCAGCAACACCTCCCAGGCAATCTGGTCTAACAAGCCCACAGAGTCTTAGCCAAGGAACCCAGCAGCTGTAACTACAGCCAGCAGTCTGGATAGTTGTGTAAACTTTGTCAATATGGGTAGTGAGTGTTGAACAAAAGCCAGTTTTATCCATTTAAAATGTAAACATAGTGTCCAAAAAAGGAAAAGGTTGTTATTTTTTTAAACCTGTTTGTTTTTATTTTTTGCTGTTATAGACGAGTCATCGTTCTTTTTATCTCAAAGGAAAACTAAAACCCGACTGTTATTATGTGGCAGATAACACATGTATTACAAATTTAGGAATTTATCAGCAACCACACTAAGGACTACCACGCTGATGATAAGCACGGCTACTGGATCGGTTTGAGAGCAGGGAGCCCAAAGGACACGTGGACGTGGGTAGATAGAAGTAACCTCACTGTGACGTAAGCATGACCCCCGCCCACCACCACACATACAAATACTTGCCTATTATATCTTACTTAGCTCATCTAATTGACATAATGCTTTCCCTAGCTGCTTAGCCTAACTCTAACCATCACAAATGCCTAACCACAACCTAACTGTAACCCTGACACTAAAACCACATTTGAGCCTCAAAAATGCCTTCAAACTCACGAGGCCTACAATTTGGGCCCATAAGGACTGATGGTCCCCACAAGTATAGTAACAGTCCAAGTTTGATCCTCACAAAGATGTATAAGTGCAAACACACACACACACACACACACACACACACATTTTTACAACACATTTTAAATACCCTTTAAAAAATATGGCATGGAAGTAAAAAGCAGAACAAAAAAATTGTTTCAACATTACCTCTTCTAATAACAAGAAGTTTAAGATTTACAGCCACAAGAAGTTTACAGTATGAACCAATTCCAAATAAGTTTGAGTTAAAACAACCTTTAGGCTGGAATAGCTCAAGGAAGTGATGATTAAGTCGAATCAGCACATGTTGATGGCAGACTTGTTTTCTGTTTGCATTTTCTCTTTTCATTTGTGAAATGAAAAAACACAAAGTGTTTTCATTCAACATAAAAAGACGTCTTGCATGCATCCAAGTAAGGAAAACCCTGGCTAACACTGTTGTGTGACTTGTGTGTTCTCAACTCCCACCACTGAGAACACACAAGTCCTAATAAACAACAAACTTATTTGTAGCAGAGTGAAAAAAACTAAAACCTGTTAAAAACGCTTCACTGCATCCATTGCTTGTTTCTCAAAGATGATTTTTGACCTTTGACATTTTTCTTAAGCTTCCACATCCGTGATGGACTCGGTTGTGGTTTTCAGAACATCTAAGTGTCTGACTTTTGCGAGACCAAACACAAGTGTGCATTCATGGCCTCTGTGCCTCGATCCCTGTTACCATCAGGAATGCTGTGTGTGCAGAGACTGACACAGATCATTGACTTAATTTTGGTACCCAAGCACTCCACGTGCTGAATTTCAGAAATACAATAAAGATTAATTTGTCAAAGGTTGAAATGTTGAGTAGGCATACAGACTGACACTATGTGACTTTTTTAGGTACTGGAAAATGCAACAAGATGTCAACAGAAGATATTGTGCTTTAAGCCTACCAAAAGCGCCCCCTCTGGCCAACTGGGGCAAAGAGAGCTGTGACATGAAAAACCTTTGGATCTGTGAAAGACGAGCGTTAATTAAAGCAGATTAGGAATCAGTCCCAGTAATAGAATTGTTATTTAATGTGACAGTAACTCCTTGTGTTTTTTGAATTAAAGGCAATGAGTTTTTTTCAGTGTCAAACTGATTTTGTAAAAACTAAGTAATTTCTTTGTTTTGATTTATGTTCAGTTACATTTTGAAACAAATGCTGCAGAATCACACACCACGTTTGAGCTGCACTGCAAAAGCATTTGTACTTTTTTGTAATCATATGTGCTCTTTTGTCATTACTATGGGATTTCTAATGTATTAGATGGCAAAAGAAACATATTCCGATGCATGTAAATGCAGAGACAGGCATGAATGTGTTTATGTTACTATTTATTAATACTACATGTTTGTGAAACTTCCCTTTCCACTTGAGGAAGTGACAGTCTGTTCATGCTCATTGGGCGTAACTTGTAAGTATCTTTATTCCTTTTATAGTAACAGAAACCAAGAATCTGAACAATAATAATAATACGCGTGTGTGTGTGTTGTGCCTATTGTCTAAAACTAAAACAGTGTGTAAGAAATTAACTGGCTTATCCTACAAGAGACTCTCATGTTAAAATGTTCAATGTTATTATGAAAAAAAGTGTTTCCAGCTTAAAGTGGTTTGGCCGGTGTGGACAGCTCCCACCTTCATAAAAGCTGTGATTCTTTTATTTACTCATTCATCTGGACACTCGTAAGGCTGATACGTAAGAACACAGGCAGCTGGAGCAACAGCTGTGTGCTCGGCCTCGCCTCCACTGAGCTGTGCCTGTCGCAGTATTTTGATGCATTTAATAAAACGAATCGTTGAATGGAAATCTGTCTGTGACCAGTTTACAGTTTTTACACATTTTGGTTTTTTGTCTGTTTTACAGTTCTGGTCAAATTCTTTTTTCCCATCAAGTTTTTGTTTCCATTCATAATAATTTGCTACAATTTCTTATGCTTTTATTGTTCTTGTTTATTGACTTTAAAAAGTGCAATATAAATAAATAACCAGAATATAAATGATGTAGTAGTTCATCACATCTCCGGGTATTGCAGCGTGTGAAGTGCAGAAAGAACGTGTAAACTGGGGTAAACTGCACAGACAAATGAGAATTAAAGTCCACTGAGAATTAAAAGGGGCTCGCAGTAACTTCCCGGACAAATTCATCAAATACATCACCAAATAAAAGTGTTTGTGTTCAACACCACCACTCTCTCCATGGTTACGACCCACAGGATCCTCCCTGTCTAACAGGATACAAGTGGCAAAGTTATCACATCATTTAGTGTTTAATGGAGTTCTTTTGTCATCATTTTGAGGAATGTTAAGTCAATAAATTTGCTAAATAGTGTGAATTGAATATTGTTCATTACATCAGGACAACGGTTTGGCTGATCCATGATTACTGTGTGAAGGTTTGATTAATTTTTCTTTATGAGGTGCAGTGATGACAGACACCTCACCACTGCAGAGTCTCACTGCTCCTTGGGCCAGACGAGTTGCAAAAATTGCGATCACTCGCCTCTTCCTTTTTCGTACTGTGACAGACATTTTTCATCACAACGTTTTCACCTAACACGATGTCTCACAACGACATCGATCATCAGTTAAGAAACAACGCGGACGTTGCACCAGACAGATATGTGACAGGTTGGTTTGTTGGGTTAAAGCCCAAATGTGTTAACTGCTCTTAGCGTAACGGTGTGTTACGGAAGCAACATAATTCCGAGATCAGGCATGTGTATGAACATGTTGAGGAGTAATAGGAAGAGGAACCGCGGGTTTGTTCTGTGCCAGTTACAGCTGGAATTTCATATTGTTTCATGGTGCGTGTGTGGGCATGTGGGTGGGGTGTCAGTAACACTCTTAACAGTCCGCTCCTGTTGAGGCCAGTTTTAGTTTTCTTTGCACTGAAGGCAATTTGGCTTTTAATGATGGAGGAAGAAGTCAATTATTCCACAATGGTTTTCAAAACTGGTGCTTCACTAACAAAAGGTAAGTTACTCTCCTCCTTCATTCAAAAATGAATCACTGATAAGTCTGACTGTTTATATCTTTGTGAAGTTGCCTGATGAAAGAACGCTGCTCTGTTCACATCATATCATCCCGTTTTTATTTAAAAACAACAAAAAGATTATTTATCATTAAAATTCGGAAACATTCAAATCATTGAATTTATCACATTGTTTGGCTTTATCATAAATGATGTGATAAAGCTAGTTTGAAAACTAGCACATGGCACACATGTCAGACTTGTTGGTATGAATCCCTGCATTCAGTCATTTGTGTCTTCTAGAAAAAATCCAGGACTCAACCATTTATTCTGAAGTTAAATCTAAAGCGCCTGCTGGTCCTCCTCCTGCACCTGGTAAGTTATAACGTTCATGCAGATATTACATGAGCAACAAAGCAAATTCATGCTTTAAACTTTATGTATTTGACAATGACACAGCCTGAGAAAACAGACCAACACAAGTAATGCAAAAATACTGCAACCACCTGCAGAGACTAAGGCAAGTCTTGAGTAGTGTAAAATCCATAGAGGCTGGGGTCTGTCACACCAGGCAACATCCCAGGTGCAGCCTGTATAAAGATGCCCCTCAGACAATCCAGCACATAACTGCAGGGTGCAAGATGCTAGCAGGCGGGACATACATGGAACGCCATAACCCAGTGGTTGGCACAGTATAAGAGATAAGATAAACCTTTTTTAGTCCTCACATGGGAAATTTGTTGGGTCACGACAGGAAGTGAACAGTGCAAAGTTACAAGCAGGAATAATTAAGAAAAACATGGAATAGAATAAAATAACATAGAATAAAATACTGTGTTATGTTGGAACAGATCCATTGAGACTTCTAGCTACAAACCAGTGGAGGCTAACCTAACGAACATAGTAGTGGTGGACAAGCAGTTCACTTTCAAAAGTGTTCATTTAACAGTTAAAGGAGTCAACACATATAGACACTTTTCTAGTGTTAGGTTTAAAACTCACTGTGTTAATTTAACAGTGGTGATTTTGCAGAGTGTGGTGTGTGAGGGGAAGGAGAAGGAAAGAAAAGGGGGACATAGAGCGACCTAAGAGATCAATGATATGCTTTAATGACACATGACTGCGCATTTTGTAATTCTGTGGGTTGTGTTGTTGTCAAACTCATCTCTATGAGTCCATTCGTTTAGTTATTTCTGTCTTCCAGAAAAAAACGAGGACCCAGCCATTTATTCTGAAGTTAAATCTAAAGCGCCAGCTGGTCCTCCTCCTGCACCTGGTAAGTTATAAAATCCCTTTTTCATCTTCACTAATTTAGCAGCAAAATGTTTTAGACCATCAGTGGAACAAATGTATTCACTACCTGTATGTCTCTGACAACATCTGACATGAACATCTGGTGCCTCAGTGGTCCTGAGAGGCTAACACAACAGAGCCTAAGAAAACAGACAACACACGAGCAAAGGAATGAGCTGCAGCATCACACAACAGTAAAAGTCCATGTGACAGTTTCTCATAATAATGACGTCAAATTTCTCATTAGAAGCAGAAGGCAAAGCAGCTGCATGCTCCAATTTCCGTCTACTGCTGGCATGTTTGGAGATCCTTTGTGTCCTCCTGCTGGTGGGCATCATCGCCATCATCTACAGTAAGTCTGAGTTCAGCACACCAAACTCTATTTAGTTTTAGTTTTATTTCGTTCTGGATTTTTGCATGTTTCCAGAGAGTGGGTTTGCTCGTTTCAGCTGTTGTTTTTATTAGTTTCACTGTTTGTTTACCTTTCTTAATTATTATAATATGGAGGGTAATTAACAGGGGCAGATATTACAATACAAAGACAACACCATGTGAAAGCTGCTGAGTCACAAATTTGACCAAAAAATAGAAATAAAAAATAAATAAAGACAGTTTTCGTCCTATTTTCAACTTTATTGTTACATTTAGTTCTCGTGTTCTCCCAAAAGTCTAGCTTTCATTTTTATTTTAAGTAAATAAAATATTTGTGTGCATCGATTTTCTAATTCTCTGTTTAGTGTTGGTTCTGCTCAACAGAATTTTACTTTGATATTTGGTGTTTTTAAACCATCAAAGGTTTGATGGTTTTGAGTTTTCAGTGCCAGCTGTTATGCAGTTTGCTTTACATCACATTACTACGGTGTACATTTTAGGACATCGTCAGGTATCAGAAAAAAAATTGTCAGGTGTCAGTTGTCAAAAAAAAAATTGTCAGGTGTCAGAAAAAAAA
>NW_005187695.1:274288-281245 GCF_000239375.1 Pundamilia nyererei | reverse complement strand
GTACCAGAGAGAAAATCTTCCTGCAGGTGGCGCTGTTGTCATTACCCACCCGAATTGATTTCCAAATACGTCATCAACGTGTGACCGTGGGAGAGCGTAAGGTCATTGACGTCACTACCCGATCCGTACCGGAAACCCGATCGGTACCCCGCATGCGCAAATCTTACGTCACTTCCTCTCTTTGCCAACATTGCGACATTCAATATATTTGACTGATACGGTTAGCGCCCAGTTAGCTCCTAGCATTTCTCAACAGAAAATTTTTTTTGACAGATGTTTCAAAGCCCTTTTTGATGGAAAGACAGTCACTGCACTTCACATGTTCACCAGGCATATTTATCTTTTTAACTTTTTGATTCATCTAGGAAGAAATTTGAGATACAGTAACACTTTAAGGATTTTTCTGAGCCACCGTAGCAATGACAAAGGGTCGAGTCAACAAGATTTTTCGACCCTTTTGTTATTTTTAATAGTGAAGATAGTGTTCAGCATCTGAACACCCACTGAGCTGTCAGTTTAAAGAAACATTTAAATCACAACCAACACTGATGTTGAAACTCAGGTAAATGAAGGTCGAACATATATTTAATTAATAAAATGATCCAAAAGATCATAAAAAGACACATTTATTCTACTATTCAGTTTTTAATCTTTGGTGACTCGAACCAAGATATTTGGTTGGAATTGAAGGCAAAAGGGTCATTTATTGTTGTTACCATGGACGCATTCTTCTCACATCTTGATTAAAGGAACAGTTCACCCAAAAATCTTTTCCCCCTCTGGCCTGTAGTGCTATTTATCCATCTGGGTTAGAGTTGCCAGGTTTTCCAGATATCCACTGAAGACACATCTGCTTTCTCTTAAATACAGTGGGAGTACATGTGACTCACCTTGTGGTGCTGAAAAACATTTGAAAAACTCAGCAGTAATATCTCTTTTTAGAGATCACTCGTGGTTACTCAAGAAGGGAAACAAATTCCTTGTTTAGGCGTTTTAACGTAGGAACTATTTTATTTTATATCATCTTCACAAAAAAGCTTACAGCTAATCAACATTACAGCTCAGGAAACAAGAATCTCATCAAAGTTTACATCTGTCACAAGTGTGTGCATCTTGTCCCAGGCAACACTGACACACCTGTCAGGTGACTAAAACTCTGCAAATGATCTACGCACATGAATATTCTCTACAAAAGATACAAACATGTTGTATATTTGTTTACTTTGTTTAAAATGTTTATTTACGCAAAGACAATTTTAAATAAAAGAATCAAAAGTACAAAAATCTGCTGAGTCTGATCATTTCATTTGCATATAAAACCAGCATGTGTCACAATACTCCGCGTCCTGCACCAGTACTGTAAAAACAGCTGGGGTCTCCGTCATGTTTACCTCCCAGAACAACTAAACTGACTCCAGCTACAATCGCTGAGGTTAGAAAAGCCACGTCTGGTTGTGATGGATTATTTAGGGCACATTTCATGTTATAAAAGCAATCTTTTAAAAAAAAATCATCAACTTGTCTAAACAGCATCGGGCTTGTAATGCGCTTCACCTGCTGGATGTAGTTAAAGATGTTTTCCAGTTTGCTGAAAACATCCAAAGTTCCTTTACAGTCCACGTTTAGACTGTAACTCACCGAGTTCCTCTAATATCGACTAAACAAAGCTAAACAGGAAGCACTCACATGAAACCTCAGCTGATTGTTTTTTTTAAACCACAATTTCACTTGTTTATTCTTGCTGGTCGACATTGATGATTCAGGTTTAGCACCACAGACGAGTACACTGGGAAGCACGTCCTCTTCAGACATGGAATTAGATTCCCAGTTAATCACACACTAGTCTTTAGACTTCTTCTTCTTCCTCTTCAGAGGAGGAGCCTCCTCATGTGTACACGTTTTGTCCTTTTTGCACTTTTTCCTTTTCTTCACCGACTCTGTGACGTCTGAGTCCTCCAGTCCTGTGTGATTTGATTGGCTAGGCTCCTTACAGTCACTGTCATTTTCCTTTGGGGGTTTAGAGGATTTCTTCTTCTTCTTGCCCTCGTCAGCATGCATCTCAGCAGTCACCTCCTCGCTCTCTGCAGCCGGTGAATGCGTCTCTTCGACTCTGTTCTCCTCCACTTTGTTCTTCTTCTTTTGCTTCTTCTTCTTCTTCTTGTGCGAATCGTCTGCCTCACAGTTTTCTACATGGATCAAATCCTCATCAGTTCTTTCCTCGGGATCAGCGCTCTTCTTTTCCTTCTTCTTCTTTTTCTTTTTAGGTTGAACATCTGTTGTGGGAGTTTCACACACTCCATCACTACTCTTCTCATTCATTTTCATCTTTTTTCTGCTTGTCATCATCTCCTCCTGCGTCTCTAAACGGGAGGCTGGAGGAGGAGCACTTGCTGGTTGGTTCTTCTTTCCATACTTGGCCATGAACTCGGCCTCCTGCTGCTCCAGCCTGGCTAACTTGGCGCTCATGGTCAAGCCGTGCCTGGCTCCCCTAAAATAACAAGCACAGAAAACTGGGTTATGCTTTTTTACAGTTCTTTGATGTTTTTTCCATGTTGAATTCTACAAATCGTATCATCTTACTTGTGGGCTGTGCGTCCTCCACAAACCTTCATAAGATCAGTGTCAGAAAGCCTGCAGAGAGTCAGACAGAAACCTCACGCTGTAACTTATCAGATAAAAGGTCCGAATACAATTCCAAGTCTCAGTTGCTGATGAGATCAGATGTTGTGAATTTTAGTCTTACTTGGTGGTGCTGGAGAGATCCATCCTCTGCTCATCCTCCTCATCAGAGCTGCTGCTGTCATCTGAGCTGGAGGCCTTCGGCTCTGGCTGCTCCTGACCAGACAGCAGCGTGGCAGACTGAAAGAAGAGCCAGACGTTTGTTTGTTTGTGTGAATAAAATAAACTACATTTAAAAACACAATAAGTGTCCATGTCATGCACAAAAGTGCCGTAATGTCCCACTGTAAGGCCCGCTTTAGACTAATGTGGGGAAACTTTGCAGAGCCTACGATGTGAACTACATAAATGGCCGACGTCGTTGACGCTGTTTATGCTTTTGCTGTTACTGTGTGGTCGTGTCCCCGTGTTTTATAAGCCGTGCCAGACGGGTTCCTGCTCTTTGTTACGGTCAGTTTTTGGGGTGTGAACATTTTTACATTTCTTTGTACTTTCCTTCATGTCCTCTCAGTTTCTGCAATCGCACACAAACGCTACAACAAGGGTGGAGGTCGAGGCGACGACATACCTGCTGCTCGGTCAGATTTGGGGACCGCAGCATTGTTTTTGTAGCCATTTTGATTTTCCTGAACGAGACGCTCTCATGACTCATCGCGTAACGCCAGTGACCAGCAATGAGTGGCAAGCAGTGTGATGACTGAACTGCAGGAAGTACAACAAGAATGCACATGCAGCTGAAAGACACGCAAACAATTACCTTGACAAAGCATCCATACAGCTTATCTTTAGCCAGTGTCGCTTTCCTCGGCTTTTTATTGGAGATCATCCCATCCTCTTCTTCTGCAGTCTTCTTCAGCTTAATCCCATTCTGCATCAGAAAACCAGGAAACACGTTAACGCTGTGTAAGTGAACAAACCAGCTGCTGAATGGAACTGATGTGAACGTTAAACTGAGTCTGGGCCTTGTTGCAGCTTCCATCCACTCCTCAGAGGCGGTGCTCTGAAACGTCCAACTGCTCCTAAAATGCTGAAACTATTCTCACACTGAAAAAACAGCTGCACTCAGGTGGACGAGCTAAATAAATAAGTACGAGCAAAACCTAAAAAATAAAACAAATGAGCGACCTACTTGATCAGACTCCACCTGCAGGCTGGAGGAGGCTTTATTGAAGACATGATCCCACCAGTGGAAGGTGAACTGCTCCCCTTCTTTATGGCCAACCTTGCAGAAGAAATGTAAATGGCCCTCTCAGCTTAAACCTGTTTTAGCGTCAACACAAGCGTCTGCTGCATAAAGACGAACAGCACTTACTCCTCCTTTGTCACACTTCACTTTCACCTTGATGGCCTCCGATATGCCGTTTTCAGCTCGTCCCAGTCCTTTACCTGAGGAGAGAAAGCGCCGATCAGACTCCTGCACCTGAGCGCCGACCCTCACGAGCGCCGCTTTAACGTCTGAATGAAGAAGTTCAAAGTATGTTACCGTGCTCCCAGCCGTGGCGAAGGAGCTGCTGCTCCGCAAACTTCAAGCCACGACTTTTCTCTTGAACGACTTCTGCCATCTGCACACAGACACAGTTAAATATAAGCAAACCCATTCAATTCTTTTTTTGTATTTCTGGACATTTGATAAATAAAAACCATGTTACACCTGAGTAACTTAAACCCTTAAAACAGTTAAGTATGCAGAGAAAACCTAGCGTGTGTTCTTACACTAGTTGATTTCCTGCTGGGCTGAGATCATGGCTGTATGTTTGGATGCTCTCAGCACAGCATCCATGGTGTGACGCTGCAGGACTCCCTCTCCCACACTTCCTATCAGAAATAATATGTAATGTCTACCTACCTTTTAGGACTGGGCGATATATCGAGTTTTTAAATATATCGATATATTTTTATACGAGATAAGAGATGTGTGCCATAAAGTGCAAAATAAAGAATGTGTGAAACTGCGTCCCGCCCCGAAACAAACCACCTTACAGAACTCGTATACAGTATTTTTCGGGCTATAACCTTACATTAAAATGCTGTCATTTTCTCAGAAATCAACAGTATGACATGTATGAGTTCTCCTTACTGACCGCGAACCGATTTTATGTGCTACACGGCGCTCAGCAATCTGTCAAAAAATGCTTTAGTACGACTTTGCTGAGCTACGAAGCTGCACCGCTTGATGGTTTGTCGGAGCATTACGGCTAGCGTAGTCAGAAGCCTCGCGGAGTGATACGTACTGTGCTTCAACGTAATATTACCGAGCAGCTGTGAAATCTGTCTTTGTTATTATGCTCAGCGTCTGTTAGTTTACATTTCGACTGCACAATTGTGAGCTTTTTGTTATGCACAAAAACAACACTGTTTTCTTTTATTTATGGAGCATTATTATTTAATAAATGCTGATAATTTATTTCTGAGTAATTTTTTCATGTACATCTGCGCTGTATGTGAATAAAAGTGTCTGTGTGACATCTGGGACACAGCTTTGACTAAGAACTCTTTTTGTTCTTATTTAATGGCTTTAAAAAATTATCGAGATATATATCGTGTATCGCCATCCAACTAAAAAATATTGTGATGTGAATTTTAGGCCATATCGCCCAGTCCTACTTCTTTTCCTCACTTGGTGTAAGACAAATCACCCACAGGAGAGGTGGAGGAGTGATGGAGAGAATAAATTAAGATTTTCAGGTAATGGTTGAAAAATAAATGGCACTCAGGGAGCAGGTCAGTCACAAACACACATCTGTATGTATGGTGACTGGTGAGTTTTACAGGGTCCTGTCTACTGTTCTTACTGTGCAACAGTTGCAGTGTTATGCATATACAGACCCATCTATCTCCCTAAAACCTAAAGGAGACCAGACCTTCCCTATTATTGCCCTTCAGCTCTGACTATCCCACCTCCCTCATAAAGAGTCTGTTTGTGCTTTTTGTCCACAGCAAACATTTTCTTATTGCTTTTCTTAGTCAGTTCTTGTTTTCATTCGCAGATTTTACTTCATTAGTGATAACTTTTTTAAAAAGCTCCGATTTCTCATTTCCTAATAATTACACTGATTATCTGTGTTTTTGGAGACTTGGTGTATCGACGTATTTGATGGAGAAGCAGTTTGACTCAACTCCGACTCAACTTTGACTCAACAACAGAAATAAAAGTTTGACTTTGTGTTTCTGACTGTTGATCTAAAGACTTTTCAAATGTTTTAAACATCCAATATATTTTAAAGGAATCGTTTTATCCACGATATTGAGACATGTCGCGCACGGTTAGCCTATAAAACCAGTCTGCTTCTCTTATAAGCTGCCGTGTAACTGCAGAGAGGTTTAAAGCAGATCTCAGGACCTGAGCAGGTTTAAGAGTGAAGTTAAAACTGGTGAATTTGCGCATTCTGGGATGCTAACTGAACCCGTTTCGCTCTTTACACTGGACGAGCTGATGCTAACAGCTAGCGTTAAACACCTCGATGTTCACGGCCGTTTCTAGACCAATGTTTCCCGAACCTTCGGCGATACAACAGAAATAACAATTCCACAAACCTCCGTTTGTTTCTGTCGAACTGTTTCACTGAAAAACGTGAGGACTGGAACCGTGCAGGAGCATCAGAGTGTAAACATGCGGTGCCAGCAGACCGCTGACATGACACCGGAAACACGTCACGGAAGGGAGGCGGTAACCCCCCCTTTTCCCAATAACTTTATTAACATGTGCATAAATTAAAGGAACCAAAACAAACAAACAAAAACCCAGTAATTGCTGTATTCACATCTGTTATATCACAGCACACAGAGACACATAATAAATGATGCATAAAAAATCAAACAAAAAATAGTTATAGTCTAATGTCTCTGTCACCACAAAATTTCATTAAGCTTCTGTCCTCCATGTTCTTATGTATTCATGGCCACTTTGTCCCCTAAACATGTGGTTACACAGTTTACACAGTTTGTTTGAATGTACTTGTTATCAACAAGGGAAAATGACACATGTGCATTTAAAATCAGAGTACCACACTGATGACAATGAAAAGATTATCCCAATGAATAAATTCATAGATAAATAAAACCAGTTCAATGAGGAAGTTCAGGAAACGCCATAATATCAGCATTTCATACATGGAAAAATAACAGAAAACGATCCACATGGAGGTACAAATGTAACCATTTTATTACAAAATCAAATCAGTTCAGTGCTTCTAGGATTTTAAGCTTAATTTACCTGTTGTAATCTGTGTGTGTGTGTGTGTGTGTGTGTGTGTGTGTGTGTGTGTGTGTGTGTGTGTG
>NW_005187695.1:258883-274268 GCF_000239375.1 Pundamilia nyererei | reverse complement strand
TGTGTGTGTGTGTGTGTGTGTGTGTGTGTGTGTGTGTGTGTGTGTGTGTGTGTGTGTGTGTGTGTGTGTGTGTGTGTGTGGCCTTTCAAACAACGTCATGCAGGGTTGATGTTTTTAATGACTGACTCTGTGTCAGTAGGTGGCAGCATTACATACCAGAAAGAATAAGAAAACAATCAATTGTTAAACCTGGGGTGGTGCAAATGTGTTCTCTTACTGACATTAAAAATGAGACATATTTTAAAAATTGGTATTAATACAGATGTTTTTCCAGGTTTATTCCTGCACACAGAGGAAAAACTGACTAATGGCTGCACTCCTTTCTGATGAATACGTTTTTTAAAGAAGAATTAACAATTCAAGATCTCCCTATGTGAGATTAACTTGTCAAAATACCCCAAACCATGCACTGTGCATTTACTATATTACTGATAATAATTTCAGATAGTCCTTTTCTCTCTGGGAGGACTCAAAATTCCAAATAAAGATTTTTTTTTACTCTACACAGTGCTTTTTGCCTCTCTCTACATACAAACTGATCAACACTGGCTATTTAGATATCATATTTCAACCAGCAGCTGAAACTTAACCATAAAACTGACAGAGATCATCAGCTGCAGTTGCTAGTAGCATGTTTTCAGGATGAAGAAACCGAATTGACTTGAATGTTGGGAATGGTGTTTGCTGGGTGTAACAGGCAGTTACGCCCAGGATTGCTTCACATCAGCAGATGTTTGCGTTCCTCAGATACCTTTTCTGACCTTACCGGGGAAAGCTAAAAGCGACACTTAAATGATGTCGGCCATCCATCAGTGTCCACTCTGTGGGACGGCAGGAAACAATTTTATTTAGCCTCTGCACTGGTTTCCTGACAGTGAGGATGTTTGTTCCAACAGGCCTCCATCCATGAGCTGTTTATCTGTGTCAGCACCCAGCAGGAGGGAAACAGGCATCCTGAACACTCTGGTTATCAGCTGGCCTACTGTTTGGGGAGCAGGAGGCTATTACACAGCTGTCTGTGAGAGACTGGTGCAGACTGGTGAAGAAAGAGAAGATACATGACTAAAAGTCAGTAGCTCTGGTAGTTGACTGGGAGTAAACCCCTGCAGACAGCGATGTGACCAGTGTGGAGTGAATCTGACTGAGAATCATATGAGTCAAGCCCTGCTGGCCATTAGAAAGAGTTCAGGATTCAAACACCTGAAGCCTTTTTTAGAGTACTGCATTTGTGTTTGTTTGCAATGGTATTGCTTATGCAGAAAGATACACAAAGAGTCTCCAAAAATCAGCAGCAAAGAGAAAGAGCACAGAGACGATTGGTAGTTTTAGTGAAGGAGAGCATGCAGAGGGTTGGTGTGACGGGCAGAATGTCAGGGATTGGGTGAAATCTGCTGTGGTGACCCCCAAAAGACAGAAGTCAAAAGTAGAAGAAAAAGGAAGGAGAGAATTCAACTCAGCATTTATTGTTTGACTCCAAGCTAAAGAAACTTACTTTTTAATCTGTTTTATACTTTTTAATGCTTTTTATATGTTTACACATTTATTTGCAATGTATCTATTTTGTACATATTTATGTATTAATATATTTGTGCAGATTGTAACTTTACACTGTAAGTATAAAGGGTTTCTATGTTCACTGTACCACATGTTCAACACATAAAAGAAACAAATCTGTTTATAATTGTTCAGGTGCTTTCTTTTTCGTCACATGTAACCATTAACCGTGGTTATATGATGCGCACACAGGAATTTATTAACCATCAAATACTGCAGAAGGAACTGATCAGTCACACAGTATTTATAGAGGATGGATGAACATCCTGGCTCTCAAAAGTGAAGCCAGTCCTGATGACTAGATTTATTACACTGCAGATCTTATTTATGTTATTTACAAAACATATTGGCAAATGTGTAATTTCTTTCATATACAATGCTAGAGACTTGCACATACAGCTAAACGGCTTGTGAATGTGGTTTCCTCACAGCAGACAGAAACTCTTAGTCTGATTCTTTTCAAAATGCAAAACAAACAAAGCATTGACTTCTTGGACTTTCAGTTTCAGTTTATTCACAGGCAGACAGGGATACTGAAGAATGAGTAAATGTCACAAACTGCCTGTTCATCATGTTTTGCATTGATGTGCAGAGTCTATATATGCTGTACCACTAGGGGGCAGTGTGACAAACAACCAGTCTTGCCTGTGCTGTAGTTGGTCATTCAGTCAGCTGTGGAGAAGAGCAAACTGTAAACTGAAGGTTAAAACAATGATGTGTCCACTGCAGCCACTGTCAGTGCTTTTCATGCTGTCAGTCTGACATCTCCATCATCAGCAGCCTCAGTCTAATCTATACATAATCCATCCGCTGCACATCTGGAAAGCTATCGACTTTATATTAATTATAAAACAAACACTCTTTTTTTCTTTTACAATAGTTGCCAACATTTTGGGAGAGGTAGATTTATTACATCGAAAATCTTATTTATGTTTTTTATATAACATATTGGTCAATGTGTAATTTCTTTCATATACAATTCTAGAGACTTGCACGTACAGCCAAAGGGTTTGTGAAGGTGGCAGCAGACAGAAGCTCTTAGTTTGTTTTACTTTTTAAAATTCAGAAAACAAACTAAGCAGTGACTTCTTGGACTTTCAGTTTCAGTTCATTCACAGGGAGTCGGAGATACTGACGAATATACCATATGAATGAGTACATGTGACAAACTGCTTGGTTTCTGTTTCTAGGCTCTTTTGTCCGATCACACCAAGTGTTAGCGAGAGCTTTTAACTCTTCATACTGTCATCTAACTATAGTGACTTCTGGGGAACCATAAAACTGACATGGCAGCATCTTGGGTGACGTCACTGGGTTTAGGTTCATCATCTGTATACAGTCTATGTGTGAAAAGCAAAAATGGCTAATGATCATTTCTATTGTGTGTTTCTGAACAATCTCGGAGCAGATTTCGTGAAGAATTGACACTTGCCCCCGGAGGTTAGATCAGCAGACTCAATCCTTCATGGATCAATTCACATATTTTAGACTATTTCTGGATTTTTGTCATCTGTCGTGCACCAGCTGAAACTTCATAAGACCCCTGCCCCCGACCTTCCAAGACTCAGCCTGTGCTGTTCATTTTGTTTCCACGTTTTCACTATCTTTGCTGCCTGCTGAAACTCTTCTATCTGAGCTGTATTTTCCACCTGCACACTCACGCTAAACTTACTTTTTTTCCAGGTATTATCCCTCTGGAGCGCTTATTCCTGAAAATTTCCAAAACACACACACTTACACATCAAGGTCTGGAGGCCCACCGAAGGCAAAAACAACTCCCAGTCTCCCTGCAGACCTCCCCCCCCTCTCTCTCCTAAACCTCCTTTCTGCTCTATCCCTCCTTCTCTTCCCTCCTCCTCTCTCAGTCCCCTCGCTGTCACAGTTTTTCCACTTTCCTTGGCTCCACTTTACGACCCTCCCTCGTTTGGAAGAAACTGCTCTCGTTATTTTTTCTCTCTCTCACTTGTGAATGTTTATCCGGCTTGAAGATTTTTCTAAGTGTATGGGCTCTAAAGCAAACGCCGTTTTTCTTCACAGTTTCGTCCTCGGAAGTCGCTTTTTAGGTGAAATATTTCAGCTGCAGAGAGTCTGCGTGTTCCTGGATGCCAAGGTGAGTAACAGGCTGTCAGCGAGATAACAAACAAACAAACACTAAACTAAACAAATATAATTTATTGCTTATTGACCTGTCAATGAATGCACCTTTGTTTAATTGCTTACTCGTACACGTAGCGTGTAGGCATGTGCTGTTATTGCACCCCAGACGGCGAAAACGTCAGTTAATCTCATGAAATAAAAAAAGGATAAATTAAATATGATTCATTCAGTTAAATACCGATTATAGATCACTAATTTAAGAATATAATATTCGTGGAGTCTTACTTTTGGTACTTCATTTTCAGACAATACGTACTTACTTTTACTGGTCGTGTTTTCATTTATTCATGTTTCTGAACGTGTCTTTACATTTCTTTGAATACTTCGGCTGCCACTGCTTTCATCAGATAATGTGCATCAATATTCAATAAAATCCCCCGTAAATCTGCAGACGACCACTTTCATACTGCTACATTACAACATAATACACATGTGAACATTATTAGTGAACTTGTCCTCTAAATAAGATTTCACGTTTCTATGTCCTGAATGTATTTTCTATGTTGAATCATAATCACCAACAGTAAAGTCGTCTGTTGGGTACCATGAAGGTGTTGGAGCTGAATTATGTGGTTGCTGTTGCGGTTGATTTGAAATCACATTTTGACATTTTTGTCTTCATTCATGTGAAATGTATCGTGTACACTTAGCTTTGAAAACTATACTGGAACAATCTACTCAAACTTGTGATTGATTATTAGACATAAAATACCTTTGAAGGTCAATATTTGTAGCACAAGATGAAATATGAAAAGGCAGCCTGTGTTTAACCAGATATATAAAGAAAAAATTGGATTTTAAAGTCTAACTGTGTATTAAAGTTGAATGAGAAGCATTTAATTGATCCTGACGAGTCCCATTCTGTATCTTTATTGTAAACCAGTGATTGCTGTAACCTCAGACTGTTAAGGTTCTGGGTTCAAACCCCAGGAAATCTCAGGAAGGCTTGAACCCAGAACTGGATGCATGTCCAAAAACATCAATGTTAAATGTTGAGACAGATGAAGCTTTGAGTGGACGACAAGATCAGAAAATCTCTATACAAATGCCAGAACAATTAAATGAATGGATAGTCAGTACTGCACCTTTCATAAGGTCTGACTGGTAGAGAAGAAAAGTTGCCAACCACCAGGATACAAACAGGTTGCAACAACATGCTACCTGAAAATAAAAGATAAAATTGGGGAGTTTATTTTCTAAAAGTATGTATTTATAAGTTTTATAAGTAGGACAAGAATAATCAGAAAAGATTATTCTTGTCCTACTTACAAACTGTCAGTTCAGTTCAATTCAATTTTATTTAACAGCACCAAATCACAGCAACAGTCGCCTCAAGGCAGATAGACAATAATACACACAGAGAAAAACCCAACAATCACATGAGGAAACACTTTGGTGACAGTGGGAAGGAAAAACTCCCTTTTAACAGGAAGAAACCTCCAGCAGTCATGTCACATAACATCTGTCACATATTAGTCATGCTTTTTTCTTTTTTAATTAAAGCACTTGTTTAAATGAACTCCTGCCGTTGTGTCACCGCTTCGTGCACTTGCACACTTTTCCTCACGGGTGTGTTTTTTTTCTTGGCGTCTCTGCCTCTGCTTTGAAAACGTTTCCAACTACTATCAAGAGACAGCGTGACTCAAAAAAGCTCTGCTCGTCTGGCATGTTTCCTCCATCAATTCATGGCAAAGGAAGTTGCTGGGAGTAGCTCTGCTCTTTTCTCATCTTCCTCTGTTCTGTTTGATCTTCATTAAGCCGTTCAGGTTTCATCCCTGTTCTGGAGCACCTCTGGGTCACAGAGGAGCCGTGATTCAAGCCAGTGAAACGTGGCGGCAAGGTGGCTGCAGCCAGTAGTGCTGCGTGTGTGTACAGCGCACACATCCTGATGTGATGGTGTGTGAGTCAGCGTTCGTGTCCTGTTAGTGAAGTTAATCAGATGAGGCAGATGGAGTGTTTTCTCTGCAGATGTGAGCGGGTGCAGTGGATTGTTTCTCTTTTTTTGGGCATGTGTGAAGTCAGTAACACAATAATGGATGTTTATAGCACTCTGATATGAAAGAGCGCGTTGATTAAAAGGAGTTTGATTACACTGAAAAGGAGAGAGTGCAGCACATTTCGGGAGGGCGGGAGACGAGGGGGTCACTAGCTGAGCCGCTGGATTAAAGAGAAACCAGTGTAGAAACGTGGCTTGATGACAAATTGACATGTTTATAGTTTAGAGCTTTGAAATGTTGAACTCCTGCACATGCATGTGCACTGTTTTGGAAACAAAATGCACGTTTCCTTTCCTCTGTGGAGATGTAAAATCACCATAAATCACCGTAAATCCAGCAGTTATTGTCTGTGACTTGTGAATGAAAAGCTTTTTGATTAAGGGGCCCTGACATCTTTCGACTCATAAACATCTGCGTGGAAGGCGAGATATGATTAACTATTAGAGTAAATCTCAGCCACCTGGTCTGGACTCCTGACCTCACATCTGCTCTGGCAACTGAAACACCTCAGGAAGTCTCTGACTGCAGACTGAACTTTGTGTGTCTACAAATATTCCTAAAAGCTCATTTTTAAAGCTCATATTTAATCAATAAGTTATATTCTGGCTGTTAAAAACGAACTGAAATGGGGCGTCTTTGTTTTCCGTCAGTGCCCTCATATGGAATCCTCATTGGTTGACAGAGTGTCTGCCCTCTTGCAGGCTGTTTCGGCTATCAGTGGCATAATAGTGACCCATTTTTTCTCTCTGGTCAACCAACAAAAATCGCCTCCAGTCTGACAGCTGGAGATCCGGCTGACTGAACATCTGTTTGTCCAGGAGAGGACTCGATTTCAGGCAGGCTATTGGATTTGTTTTGGTTAGAGATGACACCGGCTAGAGACACAAAGAGATGAAGTGGAACTGGAGAAAAAAGGGCTCAGTTTAAGTTACTGGATCCCCCGGTGCTTGGGCTTTTCTAAAATTTATTGTGCGACTGCATGGGGCAGCCAGAGTGTCTGCACATTGTCTTTTGAATGTCACTCCTTTTCTTGACAAAGTCATCCCTGATGGCCACACAGCACAATGTAACATCACAGTCTGAAGGCTTTGTTTGCATTATCCATCGAAGCACGGCTGCTGCCATATAGAGTTACGTGCACGCTCGCAGATTAGTCTTTTGCACACTGATGCCATCTTCAGGAGTTATGCCCTGACTTTACCTGGGCTTATATGAAATATATCTCAACATCACACAACATTTACTGCAGATATTTGTAGGTGTGACTCTTTACACTGGGTGCAGTGGACTCATGAGGTGATTTAATAATATCGTAATGGCTCTCACTGCGATGTACGCCTTAAGGAGAAACTTCTGTGGCTGCGAAAAAAAAGAAAGTGCTACAAACGAGTTCGTCCTCTAGAGTTTGGCTCCAAAAGTGAGTCAGTCCTCGTAAACTTCCATTGCCCAACTTTACAGTAGAAATAATATGTCTGCAGACTGGTGCAATGTTGTGTTTGCGCATATTAGAAAACTAAGCAGTGGGCTGCTCACTTTATTCTCTAGTCCACTGATAACACTTTGATTACTTTCCATATCTGCAAGTCTTCTTGGGTCAAAGGGATGTAAACGTGACGTTGAGATTTCGTGTGTCTGCCTGTTGTCTTTGACTGGTCTGCTGAGATTTCAGATTACAATACAACAAATACGCTTGCGCCTGCTGTGCTATCTCCAGCTGTCTGTAACAGAGAATCGAGGCTTAAGTCTGCATTTCACTAGCAACACTTAGTCTCTAATTTCATAAAGGCAGATGTCAAAGTGAAGGTTTGAAATGGTTGACATCATGGCCATCAGAACATTGCAACTTATGAACTTAACTGTGGATCTGTTAGGCTTAATAAATGATGCCAGTGGAACAGCAATGGGTGCTGTGTTGGTGCAAACCACCAATAATGGGAAATTTTAGTGTCAGGATGATGACCAGGACCAGTTTCTGTGGTCAGAAGTGGTTGAAAATAGCTTCTTCAGAGCGGATTTGTTCTGAATTTTGAAACTTTCAAACTAAAGAAGTTTGCTTCTAATTCATTATTGATTAACTGAATTCTTTTTTTCATGTCTTGCTGAATAATTTCCATTATGCCTCGCATTTTTATTACTGGGAAGTCAATTCATTATAACATAATTTTAATACTACATTTTCCACTCAAGCAGTTCCAGAGATTGAGGTTAAATACGTTCACATAAATCATTAAAAGCACCGTCTATGATTATGTTAAATCACTATTCTACTCATGCTCTCCCTTTTACGCACTGGCGACAGAGTCTTCCCTATTAAAGTTCAGAAGATGTAAAAAGTGGCCTGTATGAACTTCAAAAAGTTATTTTTGATGTAAAAATAGTCGTCAGGAAAACGACAAAGAGCAAAGGGAATTCAAAAGAAGGTGACGCTGGTTGAATATTCCTACCACAGGCTTATATAAGGCTCTCAACCCCATGTGCTTTGCAGCCGTGCAAATAATTTGGAGCAGATTGGAGCGCGGCCCTCCAGCTCAGGGGGTTTGGGTCGCTCGCTCTGCTCTGGCACCGGAACAGCTTCATTGGGCCTCGGCTCAAATAACCAGTTATAAAAAGTAGAGGTCGAAGGGTTTGGAGCTGGAAATGAAGGAGGAGCCAGGGGCGGGTTGATGGAGTGACCACAGACTACTTGTACTGTGGTGAGGGTCTTTCCTGAAGTTGCTTATGTCGGTGGTTGTTCTGGGTGGTGGGTGGAGCAGCCGTGGAGACATTGTTCATTAAGACTTCGTGGGCTTTTGCTGGTGTCTGTGTCTTTGCAGGACGGCTGGAACCAAGTGAAATTTGAGATGTAGAATTAGAAGAAATATGGTACCAAGTTCACAGCCCAGGAGGCTTCTCGCTCTTTGTCTCCACCACTGTGATGAAAACGAGGTTATGTTTTTGTTATTGTTTGTTTTCATAGCCGCTGAAATCAGCCGTGCGGATGGCAGACAGTGTTTATTTTGTCAGCCATAAGAGAAAATATGACTTAACCATGCAAGATGAGAGGTTTGCATGTGAAAAACAAATGGCCTTTATGTCATGCTTGGCACCACGTGGACATGAACTGCTAGAACTCTCGATGCTTTTCCTGAGTTCAAACCCAGATCCACTCCACCAGCTGCGTTAAGCTCCGAGTGGTCCATCTTGCGCTTTATGAGAGACGTATTTTCTTCTTTTTGTCTACTTTGTTTTTTTCAGGCCACTTCTGAAATACAAACCTAGGCCCCAAAATAGACAAGCTGACAGATTATCAGCATACCCATTATTCAAAACAACACGAGCTCTGTGTGGAAAAAAGAGTTCTTTGTGGGGAAAAAGGACACTTAGAAGCCAAGTGGCGCTTGCTGTTGGAAAATGTGAGAGCAGCAGGTCTGATAACACCTTTCAAGGATTCTCTTTTATGTGTCGCACTTTTTTCTAACCCCAATTTATTTTGTTTACATGCCGGAGGAAGCGAACATAGAGATGCAGCCCTGGATGTACAAGATGTTTCCTATCTGCTTCCTATTGTTTGTCCCTGTTTTCATTCCTGTGGTGCTCTGCCATAATGAGTGAAGACAGAGCAGAGGCAGAGTGGACCTGTGGGGCTTCTTTTGCCCTGTGCATGAAAATCTAAGAGCTGGAGAGCTGAAGTTATTAGCTGCAGACAGATGATAATGAACCAGAGATTTGTAGTCAGTTAAAAAGTAATAAGAAAAGCATGCTATCTTCAAAGACATAATAATCAGTAAAGTGCTGACAAGATACTCAGCGGTAGCTTTTGAGTTTGCAGTGTGTTAACCACAAAAGTGGTCTCTTGGCTTGCTCGTTAATTGGTAAATAGTTGAAACTAATTTCCAGCAGTAGTTGAAAAGCCTGGAGAATCCTCACTGTGATGGAAAAAAACCCTCAGTGACTCACAGACAACCTGCTGTGTTTCCTGCTGCTTCTGTTTGCCTCTGGGCATCCCGAAAAAGAAAAAGTGTTAACAGTTTCCCTCGACTTGGTTTCCTCCAGTCATGAACATCATCACAAGATGACAGGCTCCTGCACCTCTCTCCCTCCTGCCATCCTCAGTGTTTGCCCTCCCACAGTGTTGTTTGCCCAGGATGTCCTGTGCGGTGGCTTGACTCTGGCTCTTGTCTCCTCTTTGCTCCCCGTCTTCCTGCTGTGTTAAACAGATATGAGTGTGTCGTTGCACGAAGCCCCAAGAGACAAATGTGTTGCACAATGTAGATGACCATGCCAGGGCTTTCAATTAACTACAGCACATTCTGCAGAGCCCTCTTTCATCTTTCGTTAGCCGCGAGGCAGCCAAACAAAGTGAATTAATGGCACCACCTGTGGGGGCTGAAAGAGTTTCAGTCTAGCGACACTGCTGGGAAAGCACGGAGAAACAGACTAAGTAAAGGAACATCTTGGAGAGTTCACCTTCAGGGTAGCACACGTGGCTCAAGTTTTTCAGTGAAGAAAATAAGGCTCGAACTTCCAGATGCTTGCAGAATGGGGCCCATCTGGAGAGAGGGAGCTTTGGGGCTATATGTGAAAAAATGGCTCTAAAGTGATCACTTTAATAAGTTACAGGTTTCCACCTAGTCCTCCAAAAAGGCAGCACACCATGTGCCAGTGGTAGGACTGTAAATCATGCTCTTAACTTTTAGGAATTTACTGTCCCAAGCTGGACTTCCTGAAAATACAGATAGAGAAGCAAAGTCAGAAGAGATAATGACTGAAAATGACTCTGGTGAACTGTACCTGTCCTGGCCTGCTGCAGCTGCTGCTGCAGCTGCTGCTGCTGCGTGCATATTGGTCCAGGACCTTAGTGTTATCTGGGTACCATAGATACGTCGGACCACATTGAGAATCCATTGAGATGCACATCTGTCTTCCAGAATGCAGCTCACAGGTTTGTTTGGTAAATAACTGATTCACAGCTGGGCGTACAAGTGCCTCAGTAATCACGCAGGAGAAAAAAGAACTGAGTGGACCTTAACAGTTTTGAAAAGTTGACATTTATCTAAAAAGATAGCCACTAGACCAATGTATTTATTTATTTATAAAGTATTTAAATACACAATAACACTCCAAAGTCAAAAAAATTGCCAAAAATTGTGCATACGAGATAAATGTAGCTTTAAAACTGGTCTTACTCTTAGATTCAAGAAGTTTATTGTCATATACACGGCAAAACACGAGTGGTTACGCAGAGCAATGAAATTCTTCCTTTGCGAGAATTTAAAGTGCAAGTAGTTATGCAACACTGTCACAGTGGAAATATATACAGAACACGGAATATTAAAATTGTTTATATTGTATGAAGTTTTATAATGTTGTATATAAATGTACAAAATTGCAAATTTAAGGGTCAAGATCAGGTCAACAGTATGGATGGACGGATTGTTAGCTAAACATACTTGATATAAAATCTCCAGTTAAAATGATAAATGTAATGCTGCAAATTGTTAGCTGAAGTATGAATAAACAACTGAAACTGCTAGCTCAAGATGTCAGATAAACAAAAAGAAAATGATGATAAAAATTATTAATAAAAGCTTAAAAATCATTATCTAGAAGTTCTGCAGCTAGGAGGTAAAATTAAAAGATAAAGGTATGGATGAAGAAATTGGATTTTTCAAAGTCAAAGTCAAAGTCAAAGTCAACTTTATTGTCAATTCTGCCACATGTACAGGACATACAGAGAATAGAAACTTCGTTACTCTCAATCCCTAGATAAAATAGAAAATGAACATTTAAATATAAGAGTGATTAAAAATGCAAGTAAAATATTTTAAAGTAAAAAAAATGTAATAATATAATACAATTTTACATATAACAAGAAAGCTATACAATATACAATATACAATATAAGGGTAAATGACATTGAGTGCAAACCAGGCAGAGTAGTGCAAATAGGCAAGTAGTGCAAATGGAGATTTGGTAATGTACGGTAATGTACGGTTTTGGGTTTGGGTATAGCTAAACTAGGTAAAATGATTAATTAAAAGAAGTTTATTAGCTAACAGTACGGCCGGCAGTTAAAATTTTTAGCTGAAAATTTGGATGAACAAACAGTTTCCAAAATTTACTGGATAAAAAGTGAAACTTTCAAGCCAAAAATAATAACATATTCTCACTGATAAATGAACAAAGTACAGATTTTGTTTTAAATGATTGTAAATGGACACGTTTGAAATGTGGCGTAGATAGAAAACTCCCTTTGAGGAGAATGTGGTGAACCTTGAAAGCACCAAGTTAAGTCTTATTTCAGGTCAGTCCTGGGAACAAATAGCAGAGAAAAACATCAACAACAACAACAGAAACAGAAACAGATAGCCACTAGAGCTCAAATCGTTTCCAGCTTGCAGCAGCTGCAAAGAGAAAAAAGCTGCCATCCACTCACATTGGATGTGTTGTCTTAATCAAAACCAGATGTGGCATGGTTAAAATCTGTTACTGTAAATGGCTTGCTGTTTCATTCTGCAGTGACTCAAAGACTTGCATAAAAGCTGCTGCATGGGAACGTTATCCGCAGTATGAAAAATGTTGTTCGTAAATCTACTGTCACAGTGAGGATCAGGCTTCCCATGATGTTACTCAGACGCCACAGACATTCAGAGGGATCAGTATAATGTTGTTGGTCACCAGACCCCACAAGAAGGCCACATTTTACCCGAAATAATAAAAAACAAAAGACTTGTCACAACTGTTTTTAAACAGCGGGTCCTGATCTGTATTATCGAGAGCCTTAAAATAATTGTATAATTTTGAAACTTGTTCAGCTTCTGTGCTTGTAGCTGTTGTGGAGATTGATCGCCAAACGAGCTCGGCCACCACGAGGGCGAAGACCGCAAGCTGTAAGCAAGCTGCACGTTCTTCAGCCAAAACAAAAGACATAATGGAAAAAAGAGAAAGCCCGTGTCCCTGGGTGCACGGAGATACATGGAAGCAGGCCAGGTCTGTGCGTGCACATCTGTGTTTATGATGGTGTTGAATGGTGAGTTTCGTGCTGACTTGGCACTTTGTGGTTCAGAGTTTTCCGTTAGTGGCTGCGGTGTGATCGCCCGTTTCCCCTTGTAAGAAACTACAAGTCAAACAAGTGATTGGAGAATTGCATGCCAGCGATACATCAGCAGTCAGTAAAACAGATTGAGATTGAGTTTGCATATCTCACTGCACTTGATAAACATCCAGATGTGCACAATGCAAAGACTACAGCTATTATAAAAGAGTCTCGTGTTACAGCCATTATGAAAGCATGTCAATATTTGATGTGCTAGTAAAACATTTGCTAACACCAGCCTCAAGAAATGTTGAGGCTGGTGTTATGAAGCTAATTGTCTTACCTCAAATAAGCCAGAACAAACAGCATTCCACTCACAGCACTTTAAGACTTCCTTGTCTTCTAATGCACGGGCACCAGCAGACTACTCAGACCTGATAACGAAAGTTATCCCTGCATGGTCGTCTGACTGCATTGTGCAGAGCTTCTTGTCATGTCAGGAATGTTTGGCTTTTTTGGTGTTTAAATTCTCCAAGAGTGTTTGGGGGGTGAATCAAATCATTGTGTGTTTGTCAGGTATAACACTTAGTACCACCCTGTACTAATCCCAGCTCTGGAGATACTTCTACAGCTGTCTTTTTGTTCTTTATTCAGTTTTTTATTTGTTTTCAGGGCTTGTTTGATTTCTTGTTTGTTTGTAAGTCTGGACAGGGAGTCTTTGATAAAGATTAGTTGACTTATTGTGGAGGACAGTTCAGCAACGACTCTGGTGTCCTCTGTGCTCTTAGTATTTCTTCAGAGCCTTGAGGTTTTTGGGGGATTTTGGTGTGTTTTATCCTCCTGAACCATTCTCCACTGACATGCACGTCTCTGAGGAAGTCTCTGTTTCTCACTGAATAATTCATCTTTTTTCTGATTGTGTAATCATTTCTAAGATACCTGATCTTGTGCTGTTGGGTCTAATCTTCACAAACCCTCAGTCCAGCACTTCTCTGACTCTGGGGAAGCAGAATGGCAGTCAGACGTCTAACATTTTCTTTAACACATTTTTTGATTCCCACTATGACTCCGTTTGTTGCTCAGCAGTGTTTGTTTGGAAGCTGAGGAACAGCTAAATAGTTTTTTTAAATTGTGATGTTTTGAACAAATGAGTTAATATGATCACAATCTTCGTCTTTACAGTTTTATATGTCTTACATGTCAAAACTTATTGTGTTTTGCAATGTTTCTAAACCTCTTAAAAAATTAAATGTCATCTCAGAGTCTTGGAGTCTGCTGTTAATAGATGAAATGAATAAAGAGGACTCAGAACTTGTCTAAACAGCTGGTTGCTAGTTTTCAGCAGATGATATTTAAAACATGAGTAAAAAGGTAATTTGTGTGGGACTGTTTTTGTAGGGCTAAAAACACACTGTACTTTTGTAATGGAGCAGGATGTTATACCAAATACGAAGTCGCATTAAAGTTGAGTCTCTGATGAAGGGAGCATGATGCCTAGTGCAACAGTGTGGCTCAGTTTGTCGTAGTTTTTGGACAACAGGGGGTTTCATAGACTTTGGTTACGTATTTAAATTATATAACATTATCAAATGGACCTTGTCAGATACATTAAAAACACTACTTGATGTTTGTACTGGTGGGGAGAAATGAATGTAAACAGTGTTGTAATGGAACCACACAAAATTAATTAAGAAGACATCCAGCATATTGTCCAACAGTGACAAAGATCAACACAAGTCCAAATAAGCGTTAGAGAGAGGCCTAAACAAGTGACACATTCAATCGGTGCTTGTTTGTCTGTTTAATCTAATTAGAGACGTTATTCTCTGATAAAGGAGCTACTCAGAGACATCACTAACAACGAGAGTTGATGAACTCTCTAAGACTTCCCTTGAGGCTTTCTTTGTTTTCATTGGCTCATCCAAAAATTTCAAAGGCGCTCGACCCTGTGCCCTGTTCTATATATACAGCGCGCTAATAAAAATGAATCAAAAGTGTTGGCTGTAGCTTCATGATGGAGACACAGCAGCTTTGTTTCCCACAACTTTCTGACCCTGAACGAAGAGGACAGAACATTTGTTTGAGGCAGTAATTAAGTGAAAAGAAACATCTTAAGATAAAAGAAATCAAATTTCATGGTGTAGAAACAACAATGGAGCAGAGCCTCTGATGTTTAAAGAGAATTAGGACCAAAACATCAGAGGATAGCGTGATTAAATGTTATTGAGATCCTGGGGACAGTGTGAAGTGTCAGGGAGGTGTCACCACAAATCAGATTAAGTTCTACATAATAACCTTTGCAGTGTGGTGATTGTATGTGGTGGAGAATGAACACCCGCAAAGGTGGGAACCCTCTTGGAAGTGGTTGCTGCTGATTCTGTTGATGTTTTTTTAATTTGGGGAACAACTGTGAGTGCTGTTTGAGTGCTTTATAAGGGGATTGCACAGGTTGCCTGGTGGGAGGCAACCTGTCTGCCATCAATCACACTCTGACTCAGACTGGTTGCAGTCACTCTCTTACAGAAAGTTTTCAAATTGCTGCCATTTAATTTATAAACATGTTGCTGGTACGTTGCAGTCAATCTGAGTCAAGTCAAGTTCAAGGTTCAAGGTTCTTTATTTGTCACATGCATAGTTATACAAGTATAACACACAGTGAAAT
>NW_005187695.1:212380-258761 GCF_000239375.1 Pundamilia nyererei | reverse complement strand
AGTCCGTTTATTTATAAGCTTGTTAAAAAATAACAAGCATTGACAAAAGTGCGGTACAACAAGACAGCAAAAGCAATAAAAATTACACAATGTAGAAAAACGGACGGACAAAAAATAATGTCAAGGCTCGGTTTTAATAAAAATGAGTTTTCACATCAGTGCACATCATCTGTGAGCTGCCAGCAGTTAAAGCTGTCTTTGAAAACAGATGCTAGACCTCCACCATGACCAGTTATCTGTAGGTAATGGAAAAAATGACAGTAAGGTTGAAGAGTTCAGAAAATGGGCTTAACTCACCAGAAATACGCCAAGTTTCAGTCACAAGTATAAAATCCAAGTCCTGGGAGGTGAAGAAGACCTCGTTAGCTGTTGAGCTGGTGTTAGACAGAGTCAGCGTGATCGAGAGTGACTGGGATGGAAGACCTAGTCGGGAGGTCCGGTGCCACCGGGTTTATCCATTGGTAGGGAGGTTCAAGGGAGCACCAGGAGGGGAAAGGGACAAGAATACGGTGTTAGGGAAGTCAGTCAGTCAACTCATCTGCAACACATCTCATTTCATCAGTGGACCCAACTCAAGTGGTTTCTAACTGGTTTTATTCTGTTATATTCACAGACAGTAAGAGCAAGGATGCTGAGCACTTGTGTCATTTCACAGTTACGTTACAGCATCACTGCTTGTAGAGGAACTGCTGAACTTCTGAATGAATTCTACGACCAATAGAGTTTGAATTGTTGCAGCTCTATTGATTATCACTGCCACGTTGTCACAAACAGATCTAATTGCATGTAACTGCCACCTTCATCTTGCTGAATTCCAAACCGTTCACAGACCGCTTTTGGTCTGATTGCGTTTTGTTGCTGCTCTTTTTGTTTGCTGCAGTTTCTTCCAAGATGGCAGCTGACTGCGAGCGGTCGCAGACCTGCTGCCTGCCATCAAAGGCAATGAAACTGCAACATGTTTACACGTGGCTGTGATCGTTTTGTCCGTGCCGTTGTAACGTCACACAACCAAATGATTACAAAACATACATTTAAAAGTTGAAAATTTAGCCTTGGAAATCAGGTCCTTTTTGATAAATCACTGAAGAATAATTGAGGGCATTTTAGAGCTGCCATAATTTAAATTATTGCTATTTTTCTAGCTAAAAGGCTCAAATATGAGAATTGACATTATAAAAAAAATATTTTGGCACATAGGGAGTCTTGAGGATGTCAAGCTTAGGCTCCAGCATATTGAGTCACTGAGTAATTACAGTGTAAATCTTTTATAATTTCTCTGCTTCTATGAACTAATCAGATATAATTTAATCGCACTGATATTGATTTATGAAATTAAGTTCGATTAGCCCAGTCATTACAGAGTGGTCTTTTCTCTTGTTGTTTCTTCTGTTTCAGCAGTTTGTTCCTTAAACATTCAGCAGATATTTGGAGTGTAGAAATAAATAAAATTTGAAGTAAACTAGGAAAAAAGAGGAGATTTGATTCAATTCAGGGATGTGTTTTTACAGAACAATGCATTATAGGAAAACACTTAATACTCGAAGTTTAGAGCATTTCCTGAATGGTTGCAGTCGGCAGACAGACAGTAGTAAGCAGGGCGAGATGGAGAGGAAGTGCACATCTGAATCAACAACTGGCCTGTGAGTCCACCAGATCAGCCAGGTGCCACCGCCATTAGAAATATTCAGCTCAGATAGTTGCAGCAAGAGCCACTGACGTCTGAAATTCCTATTCCTATTATGTGGTCAGTGGTTGGATTTAGTTCAAGACTCTGTGGCTACAGGGATGCTTCACAGTCAGTCCAAAGTCATCCTCAGAAAACATATTCTGCCAATGAAATTACTTTCTATGTTTTCTAATCTTTAGAATTTGAAGGTGGTTTAAACAATCCATCCAGGGCACTCGTCTTTGTTGCTCCCACATCTCAGTGAGTGCTTTCTGTAGTACAGAGATTTTAAATTTTATGTAGAACGGTAGCATGGAACAAAAGGAAGAAGTGACACAAAACGTGTCATATTGCTGAATCCAACTTCTTTGAGTTGGCCTTTTGACTCTTTACGTCTCATTAAATGACCAAGTCACAAACAGCTGTGCATCAAAGGTCAGAGACTCGTGTTTGAATACATATCCAAGACTCACTGTGGATGCAGATGTCTTATGCAACAAACATCATATTTTCCCACATAAAACAACCATTCTCTGGTGATTGCACGTGAAGTGACTTTTCCAAAGCTCCTCGTGTTCGTTTTTCTTACGAGCAGCCTTGTAATGTTGAGGCTTTTCTCCTCTGTTCTTACTGTGCCCATTTACAATGCAAAGCTATGCTTTTTGGTCACAGTTTGTGTTTTTTTTTACAAGGACTTTGCTCCAGCATGATCCACAGAGCATTAGAGGACATATAATTACAGCGCTGTATGGTCATGTCCCCCAGAAACCTCAGCTAAAGCCTCCATTTTGGGTTTTCCACCATTTTCACTCACTAAGGTTTGCATAAGACTCTTGTTTTAAACACAGGTCAGACATGACTTCAATCCAAGGTGTTCAAGTCTGTGTTTGTATTTATTTTGGTCCACAGAGGTGAGTCGGGGTATTTGTCACACTGTTTTTGTTTGTTTTTGCCGACATCGCTGACTTCTCTGACCAATGAAACCACAGTCATCCTGCCTGCGGTTATGGTGTGGAGTGTGGCAGACCAGGCGGCAGTTTACACTGTGGCTCCATGTACGAGTGCACGAGCCTCAAACGTGTCGGAGCAATGCAGCAGGGAGAACGAAGGGAGAGCAAGAGGACTTCAACTGGCAAAAAGCCCAGCCCGTCACAAAAAACAGTCTAAAAGGGCTTATTCTGTGATAGTAGGAATGCAAGACCCACACCAGCAAAAATAACTGTTGTTACATCCCAGATACGCTTCAGATCAAATCCGGTGTCATCGTCTAGGTGACATAACTCCTGAGTAAATGCATTCTAATAGGAAAGTTGGAAAAGTGAAGGAAAACAGGATTTGTTTTGATTCTCAGCAAGGTAGCCGTTCATGCTTAAGAACAGCGCTGCAGGACCTAATGTGGCAGGTGGATTAAAAGGTTTAAAGTTTCACTCATGCTTACGTTTGCTAGCACCATCTTACATTGTTACCTCGGGGCTGGTGGGGCTGCTTCTGCTTTTAGAGTGGGAAATCCAAGTAGAGGTGATCACTCCAGATGAAAATTCTGAAACACCAAAACAAGTCTGGTATTTGTTTGGGTCGAGCAGGGCTTTTTACCTAAATGACCAACCAGTCCCTTCATGTATCACTTGGATTTACCTCAGATAACAAAAGGATGAAGCCAGATGACTTTATCAAAGCCTGCAGGGGAAGGAGGCAGCTGTGAACTGCTGGGTCCATCAAATGTTTCACTTTGACAAAAGGGTGACTCTTGCTTGTGACTGTTACGCTTTAAATTTGTTTTCAGAATAAAGTTTTGCTACAGAAACACCATCAGTTCAGGTTCTTTCAGTGTTGTTGCAGTTGCTGCTGTTTGCTAGTAGAGGCCTCCAACTCTGTGTGAACTTGTGTCGATGTGCTCGACAAGTGGGCCAAAACAAAAGCAGCACTATAGTGACCTTATCACACCGACCTCTGTTATCCACTGGCTCTGTTCTCTGTCAGCGTGGTGACAGAGGCTGTGACAACAACTGCACCACCTCCTGAGCTCGCTCGTGAAGTGGCTGTCCAACAAAAACACACACAAACACACACAGATCGGGTCTAACAACTAGTTTATTCTGACGGAATAAAGGGAAAAGGTGTGGTTGTCAAGTCTTAAATCTGTTTCTGCTTTATAACACATAAATAGATTAAACTTCTGTGTCTTTTGTATCCAAGCTTTGAGGTTACAAACTTACAAAAGATTTCATTATAATTGTGGAGTTTTTTATTAATGGTTATGTTATGTTTAAATCTAAATATCTGTGTTTGTGTGATGCAGTTTTCAGTATTTGTCTGGCTTAGAAAGATGTTAAAGTGATATAGGAGTTCAGATTTTGATGAGTTTTGATTATTTTGGCAATTAAAAATCCAAGATACCCAAAGTCCAGAAGGCAAAACAGACAGAGGTCTGACAAGGAGCTCAGTGAACTAGTAATAGACACACAGAGAGCAACAGACAATCTGATGAGGACAAAGGGAAACGCAGAACTATATGTATGTATATGTAGGCATGATTGGAGATGAGATACGTGTGGGAACATACACAAACAGATGAAATTCATGCGGACGGGAGCGATAATAGGATGTAAAACCAAAACAAGGCATGAGAAAACTTTCAAACTAAAGCATAACGCAAAGACTTACATGCAGACACGAAGAAACACAACAAATATAGCACAGACCACGAGTCTGTAGGGGAGCTGATACAAATGCTTTCTGTCAATGAGTAGATGTGCGCAGAAATACAGTTTTCCTGCATGGTAACAAACTGGTCATGGAGATTATTCTATTCTATTGTATTGGCCACCAAGGAGCTGACAGTAGGTAAAGCCTGTACAGAGTACAACACTACGACAGACACTGTGAACTCAGAAATCCAGCTGCTGTAACGTTACCGTAATTTAACAATAAACCTGCAGTTTATCAGAGAGCTGCCTTTCAGAAGTTTGATGCTTTGCTTCCGTGCAGAGTTTCTCTTGAAGGAAAAGTAGTGAAAGAAAGTAAAGTAATGTTCAAGAGACACAATTAACCTCAGCTCTGGGAATCTAAACCTGAATGAATATAACAGGGGGCCAAGAGGAGGGGGTACATAGTGAGTCCTGCTTTTCTCAGTTAAATAAATTACACCAGACCACAAGCCGAGGCTGCCAAATGAAAACTGGCCTGATGTTGGCACACAGATGACACAGGGCTGACATGATTACTTTATATTTTCCAGCAGCTCCCCTAATTAAGAGCGCTTTAAAGGGACTCGAACCCGAGGACAGATTGGCAGCCTGCGCTGGGCATCTGCCGTTGCATTCAAAGAGCCTGTTGGTAAGAAGAAGTCTTTTGCAGAGGAGGATTCAAATTATTTATTCCCATGTTATTACTGGAAACTCTAGCAAAACTGAGGTTTAAGATCTGCTGACATAATTATAAGATTGAGTTGCAGAGTACGAGGTCAAATGAAGACAATTTAACTGCCTGAGAAAAGCAGACAAAAGAAACAGACTTTGCAAAGGTGCAACTTCTACAGTTCAGGAACTCTGCACCCGGTTGCATCAATCTCACAGATAGCAAACAGCCTAGAGCTCAATCAGCAAAATTCAGACTTCCCAAGATTTCTGCAAGGCCTCAACCCTCCACTCTCCCTCACTAGATCATCCTTTTGTCATGCAACTCCCCCGAGATCCGTCAGCTGCATTTGAGCTGCCAAGAGTTTTCCACTTAAGCACTTTTTTTTTCCAGTGTGGGGGTTCTGCTTTTGTGCCAGGGTACCATCTTTTACCGTATACCGAGGCTTTACAGCAGCCAGAGTGAAATGTGTTGATGTAGGCGTTGCATAACATTAATAATGTGGCAGAACTGACAACTACCGCAAAATCTGTGGGTGTGTTTTTAAGCTGTTCTTCTGACACTAAAGTTTTGGGTGGGGCACTGTAGATTTTTAAGGGTCTCCGCCCTCCACCCTACACCAACACCCACCCAACATGAGGCATGGCATCAACTGCAGAGTGTGTGCCAGGCTCGTCGCGGTCGAAGCGACCCTGCGAGCCAAGACGATAACCCAGATGCAAGGGATTATGGGTTTTATATTCAGTTTACAGTAACTCTGGTGTAATGTGAGGGTGGGATGGGGAGCTGGGGGAGAGGGGGCTGTGGCTGCGGTCGATGTGTCACACCGAGGTTTCTGTCAGTTTCTGCCCTCCAGCAGTTTTCATACATTTGTTATTGCAGGAGCTGAACTGTAAATTTGCAGCGCTGCAGCTTTCGTCTCCTGTGGAGGGTATTTTGTGATACTCGCGATGATCACAATCAGAGGGCGATCATTTAAACCTCCTTAAGACTGCGATACACACCGCAGCTTTATTGGCCAACTTTTAAGTGTAATGGCGCACAGCAGCCCTTTAATCATGTGCAGTGCGATCAACATGTTGCCAGGAAACATTTGACTTGATGTTTATGCTTTTGGTCTTCGTGTCTTTGTCTTTTGCTGGAGGTTTGGCCAGTTTATAATTCTCAAAAATTGACTTTTTAATGTCAAAGGCCTTTAAAGGGCTTGCATTTAGCCACAGGCTCCCGTAAGTAAGAATTTTTCTCTATGAGCTCAGTTTGTGGAGATTTTGACTTTTGTTCTTTCTGTGCGAGCAGACAAAGAGCTGGGGAAGAAAGTCTGATACAGCACTAATGACTGTTCATTTCTGCTCACTCATTGTTCTAATGGCATTATAATGGAGTTTAACCACTCCTTATCCCTCCCTTTGGGAACCACTGGTTGATTAAATCACTCCCTAAACTTCAGCTGTATGTAGATGCATCAGCTACGCTGTGCTTATTTTCAAGCTGTCCACCAGTGCAGGGACTTACTGTCTCATTAGAGCTGCAATCAGTTATCCAAGAGATTAGAAACACTCAGATAATTCATTATTTTTCTACTTTCTACTGTATTTCTACTTTCTACTGTTTCAGAAAAAAAGTAATAAAAAGCACCTGCCTTTACTTAAATGGGCTTCCAAGTTTTATATTTAATTTCTGAAATAAAATTAATATTAATGTTTTCCAAAACTTTCTGAATTAAATGCATCTTTTTTTGGTATTATACACCAACATGTAGTTAGACTTTTGATTTCTATTAAAAAAGTCTCCAGAGGAAAAACGCTTTCTGCTCTGGTTTTTTCTTCTTCCAGCATCGTCAGATGAGCCGGGTTTTATTAGTGATCTTATTGTGAACAGTTTTACATCGAACATTAAACTGTGGTGGGGATCTGCTTTTGATATTACTTACTTAGTACCTGGGTAGCATGAAACAAGACATAAATTACCTGCAGTTTGATTCATGCGACTCTGCCACACAAAAATGCATCCCGCCTGCAGGATTCATAACTCTGCAGGGAAAGTCAGGAAGACAGCCTTCAGTATTTCACCGAGCTGCTTTCCTTTTGTAGCCTCGTGGACTTTTGTCAAGCGCTTTAAAATATTGTTCAGGATAGATTCATTTAAAGTTTTTATGCTATTGATTTGAAGTGTGGAAAACCAGGAGAACCCAGACACAGCTTTAAAAAATAGAAAAAGTCTTGACATAGGAGGCATATTTTGTAGATTCTCTGTCTGAAGCTGACATCACAGCACCCCGACAGCGTGTATTTGGCAGCTTTCTGTTCTCTGTGCTGCGGCCAGTCAGTTATATCATCAGCTTTTCTTATTTTTATTTTTTAAGTTGATTTTCCTTTCCTCTTTGACTTTCCCTTCCAGTGCCTGACTAATATTTTCTACCTCAGTCAGCTCTGCAACTGTGCAGAAACTAATGCAGAGACAGAAATCTGGGGTTAGATGGAAATTGGCGTCATGTGCCTTGCTTCAGATGTCACTAGACTCTAGTATTAAACTTACTATTAATATTAGCACCGCTGCCTGTTGCCTTTACAGTGATGCAGGAACTCATTTAGAAGATGATTCACTCCCTTATTTGCTAAAATCCAGAGTGATTTAGACCGAGCGCCGTCATCAATCCTGAGATAGACTCACTGAGACTGTCTTCCTGTAAAGGTCATTCAGGCAAGTTGGAGTTATGTTTTAAAATTAAGCAGCTGATAGCAGTCATGTGAAGAAGTGCATGTAAAGTGTGTTCTTCTGTGGTCAGCTTTAGCTGCAACATTAAAGCTATCCACATGAAAACAGCTTTACCTTCTTTTACCTGTGTAACAAACAGAATAGCTTACATACATGCGTTTCATCCAGAAGCTACACAATAACATTACTGACAGACATATAACGCTGAGGACGCAGGGTCACGTGTTTGCTTCTTCAGCCATGTGTATTCTTTTATTAAAAGAGGAGAACGTTTTTTAAAAAGCAGTCGAAATCTTGCTGAAACACAGGCTGAAAAAATGTGCTCAAACATTTACAAGAAAAGCTCCCAAATGATGTGTTCATCATAAAATCATGAGCTGATTTCTGGTAAAATAGTCATTTTCTTGAACATTTCTAAGTTTTTTCTATTTAATTTTCAGTTTGTTCTCATAAATTTCTGACTTTAATCTAAAACTTTCTGATTTTCTGGTAGTTCCACATTTTTTTTAAATCTTACCTTAACCTCCTAAGACCGTACATCTTTCACGGCATACATTTTTAATTTCTCTTTGCTATTTGGGCTGATTATAGAACAGTGACATTATAATGTCCCCGTAAGTGGATATCAGGCCTTTGTAGAGCAACATTTAGTATCTTGGTCCAGACAACCCAAACTGTGATGTCCACATATGTGGATTCCAGGTCCTAGAAGGTTAAACAACCTTAATAGGCCAGTTTTGCTTTTACATTCAGGAGCTGATAAATTAAAATCGATTAATATATCATCGATGTGACCAGGTGTGACTAGGTTTTTACAGTTTTACATACTTCAGGGGTTTAAACAACAGAAGACACAAAAGTAGGCTGATTTCACAAGCCAATCGAACCCAAAAAGAGTAAAATAAGCTCATTTCCAAACCACACAGAATGCATGAGAACCTCACCAGGTTGTATTCCAGAACATGCTGAACTGGGTCCTAAATTTTGCAACATTTTCTCTAATAATTGTTGTAAAAAGGTGTAAATTGCTTCATAAATGTCACGAGAACAAAGAAAAAAGGGTTTCTCACAAACCCGCTTAGTGTGTCCCCTCCAGTGCTAGCCCCTTCACTGTCATTACTCTTTATTATCTTGTCAGTCTGATGGGAATATTACCTTAATAAAATGGCTTTGTTGCATGAAGTCAAATGAAAATTATTTTAGGGTTGTCAGCACTTACAGATCCTGAAGGGCCTGTGATTGAAACTGAATATGGTAATAACATGAGTACAAATGTCTGGTGAGATTAATATAAAAGCAGTGCATCTGTTTTCATTCGGGCTCTGTTTTCTCTGAAGCCCCTGTGCGGTGGTGGAAGAAGCATTGCTTGGACTTCTAACAGCATTCTGCAGTCGGTGCAACGCGTGTGTGCGGGACGCTGTTGACAGTGTGAGTGAAGAGAGGCCGCGTGAATTAACAAAATATCCTCGGATTCTAAAAATACTTCAGCTTATGGGACTCATTTGATGTGTAATGTCTCCAGACATGTGTGTGTGTGTGTGTGTGTGTGAGCGTACGCTCGTGTATGGCACTTTGCTTATTTTCTATTGTTTAAAGAGCCACATGAAAGTTTCCCTACGCTCAGTAAGATTGTCTGTTTTTTTCATCACAAACACAACCAGAAATATGTTGGCGCAGTCGCTACTATTGTGGGTTTTTTTACTGATCCTGGTCCAGATTTTACATTATGTGTCCAGTGGATTTGAACTGTGGAGGTGTGTACACATTACTGCCAGCTGGCTGTAAGCTCAATGCATCAAATAGGAGTGGAAAAAGGTTTAGGATACATAAAGCACGCTTTTGTGCTGCAGCCAAACTTGTCCAAGTGAAAAGGTTCAGGACTGCAGTCTGGATGAAGCTCAAGGAAAATAATGGTTGCTGAATGTAATGGAGTAAAGGCCATTATGTGAGGAGGAGGAGGAGAGAAGAAGAGTCAGTCTGTCCACTGGTCAAGTGGAGGTGCTTTCTCTAAAAGCACCTGCCGTTCTTTGTTGCACTAAAACAAGCAGGGTTGCCTCCCTGAAGACCTCCAGATGATGATACTACCACCTGGAGCTCTAGGCGTCTCCCTGCTCCACCTTTCCACTGTAGGTAACTTCAACATGCAACGCAAACAGCGAGCGACTTCCAAACAGCCCCATCTGCGCTCATTACGCGCTCTTTCTCACTGTTTAAGAATTCCCATGCGGTTTGAAGCTTTTCTCTAATGAAGCACAATTAAAATGAAAAGAAGGTAATGAAAAATATTTACCCCCAGTCCAATGAAGTGCCTTGGGAAGTTGATGACTGCTCTTAATAAAAGCCATATGCCTGTTCTTATAAAATCCTGTTTTTGTGGCACACATTTCTTAGGCGTTGGCTGTTGTGCCAGTAAGTGAATTAACTCCTGACAGTGGGTAGGAGAGCAGTAAAAGGCAGTTTATCAGAAGCAGGAGATTCGTGCTGCAGTCGTCACCGTGCCAAATCTCCAGCAGAGATAACCAGTCGCTGGACTTTATGGAAAGGCGTTCGTTGAACTGAGATGTTTATGCTGAAGAGCTTCGATAAACACGTCACATTATCTTTTCTCCTGGTCTTATGTTAGCATATAGAACAATTTGGTAAACATATCTGAGGTGGCTCTGACGGGAAATGAACAGCTGACCTTGGCAGTATTAGAGGCATGCATTATTGATCAAGCTGGAGGGAAATCTTTTTTTTTTTTTTCGTTTCAGGAAACATCCCAAAATTTCCAAAGCGGTGACTTGAAATGCAAACATGCACATGAAAAGTGAGCAAAACCACAAATAAGCGACATACAGAAGACGGGATAGAAACTACAGCCAGCCACCGAGGCCGAATCTGCAAATCAGAGTTTTTCCACTGGCTTCGAGTTTACATTATAAACCTTGACCAATGTTTTAGTTCCTTAAACTATGACAACAGATCTTTTCATGTGACAACATGTTAAAATATCCATTAAAAATCCAATCTGGGTTGAAAGTTGATACTCTTTTCCCAGTACCAGGACCAGCTTGCAGCTGTTATTCAAGCACAACCTCCTGCCACTTTTCAGAAGCGTCCTTGCAGTGCAGTGGATACAGCATTGCTGTGCTCTGTTTATTGTTCCATGTGTATTAGAGGTGACAGCTTTTAGAACAGCCCAGTAACCATATTTATCTGGTCATTGTTTCACAGCTGTCATTTATTCTCCAAATTAAAGTTTTGATTAAGTCGAAGTTTTTAAAAAAAAGTAGTTTTTAATACGTCACTGTGGTCATGTTGTTGTTTTATCTTAACACTCTCCTAAGTGTTTTTGATCCTTCTGAGCCCACAGCTGTCTGTTCTGGCCTTGAAGTTGTTAAGGTGTGATTGTGGTTGGTGTATATTGTGTACAGTTATGTTAAGGTAGTGTCGTAGCTTTAACAGTTTATAGTCACCAGTCCAGTGCACGAGTACGTTTTATTGAGCTTGTTGTAAAACTTTGGATTTCTTTTAGCTGAAAGAACTGGTTGATCTCTACTTGCATTTAAATGAGGACTCAGTGCAGGAGCACAGAGAAGCCTAAACCACAGAGAGATGCTGCAGCAGGTGTTAAAGGTGATGGTGCTGTGAAAACTTAGGGGTAAAAATAGGCCCACAGCCCCTTTTTTTGTCTTTTTTTATTCTTAGCACTGAAGGGGTGATGAAACGAGCAACAATAAATGGTTTTGTTGCTGCGACGCACTTCATGTGACAGCTCTTCAGAACAAATTTTCATGTGACATAATGTTCCTAAAATTCTGGATGGGAATTCACGATTCCCATAGGAAAAATGACTTGATTAGTGGATGTGTACTCTGCCGAAGTCACTGGTGGTCATGCTACAGCTATTCACCAAGTTCAGCTTCTTGTCATGAAACTTTAAACAAACATGCACGACTCCCTCAGGATTTCAAGGGGTTTTGCAGACTATATACAACTCCTGAGAGTGATAGCAAGAACAGTGTGAGCAATCCAGAACAGGACTGAGGATGTGGAAAACATACTGCAACATGCATGAAAAGGAACGTCACGCTCTGTGCTTGCTGTGTGGACCGCCTCCAAGTTCTCAGGTTTAAGGTTGCAGAGAGGCCTGAGTGGATTATGAAACTTACATGTATGGATACAGCCGTGTTCTTGGAGAACAGGGATTCACTTTCACAGCTTTGGTGACTTTAAGTGAGGTCTAATCACAAACAACAATGAAGAGATTTTGTCCACTAAGAATCTTAAGAAAGAAACTTCTTTCCACTCGTCAGAGATCTGAGATGTTTCCACATGAGCTGCTTGACTGAAAATACTCTCAGTCTGGGGTTGAAGTGTCACCGTCTCAACATATCAGAGAGCTCTCAATGGTAACATGCAGCTGATATGAGAAGCTGTGACCAAAATTCTGTCAGAGGGGAATTGTTGAGAAAACAGTAAAACAGTGAGGACTGGACCGATGGCAACATAATGTCCTTGTTTCGTTATATTCCCACGATGCTTTCACCAGAAGGCTCACACAACCAGCCTTCTGAACTTGTGTTCAGGATATTTTTAGGGGGAAATCATCTCCCTTCGGCTCCTTGAGAGCCTGACAGGGTCGCCCGAGCCGAGGCGCGCTCTCTCGGGCTGATCTCTGATCGGATCCAGATGCTGCTGGAGTGTGGAAGGGGACAGCACAGGAGCGTGGAGGCTTCGCGGCAGCACTGATTGATAGGGGTCAGGATCAAGTTAGGAGTCACATTTCCTGACTGTGATCCCTCTTTCTGTCTCATTTTCTTTCCTCCTAATGCTCTAACCATACCCAGCCATCGCGTCTGCTGTCACGGTGTCTCCCGACGCCTGTGTTTTATGCTCTCGGCTGAGACGGCACAGAGCTCAGCAGGCAGCGTTACGTTCAAGTCTGGCACTTTGCCTCACCTCTGCTGAGCTTTAATGAAGTCTTTTACTTTCGTTTAACTAGAATTTGTGGGTGCCCCAAACCAGTCTTTCAATGAATCTTTCCATCCTCCAAACTGTGAAGTGTTAATAATAGCAAAGCAAAAACAAAACAACGAGTGTAAAACTCCAGCTGTAGAATATTTTCCACAGTGTGATTGAACAGAAGAGGTTTAAAGCTCAGATTTGTCACTGTTGCTTGTTCCATCAGCCAGTCACATATGTAACATATGTCCACTGTAAGTCTCTGCTTCTCCTTCCCTTCAGGACCATGCCGACCCTGCAGAGCTCTGCCGTCCTGCTGCTTTTTAGCATCCTGATTGGACTGAGCTGCTCTCTGGACCCAAGAGACCCCAATGTGTGCAGCACGTGGGAGAGGTGAGGCCTGCTTAAACACACAAACAAACAACTGTCACTGTTATGATACAATGTAATCATCATACATTGCATATATGAAAAAATGCAATTTACTAAATTTAAAAGTTAAAGTGGTCAGACGAGACATTAGGACATAAAAACAGCCAAATAAAAAGAACATTGGTGTTATTTATGATACCTCCTCTGTGGAGGCTCAAAGTCAACTTTCTAATTAAATTTCAGCATCACTTTTATTGCTTTAGTCATTTGTGTTTAGGATAAAACTATTTGGGTGACTAACAGACCAATCAAATGCAAGAAAACAGAGTTCAGTCAGACAATTTACTGTAAAACAGATACATGACATGTCTTTACTAAACTGAGGCCACAGTATGGCAGAAATTTACAATGGCATCGAGTGTTGTTGATGTCATCTACACCCAGGGTGTGTGCTTCAATTCTGTCAATTCCATCTTTCTCACAGACTCATCTAATAGCTATTTAGATAATTCAGACAGGACTGATGATGATGACGAACAGCACTGCCACTCATAAAAAATCTCCTGTGAGTGGGTGTAGTATTTACACTGTTTCTGCTGTTCTGCCTTACAGCTTCACCACCTCAGTAAAGGAGTCCTACTTGCATCCTTATGACCAAGTGGGAGAGGAGCCCTGCTCGGATCCACGGACTTCCTACAAATGCATGCGCCACAGGTAGCTGAAGCAGAATGACTCATTTCCTTCCTGACTTCCTCTTCCTGCCAGGGGAGAGTCAAAACATAATGTGCGCCCTATGTTATTCTTTCAGGATCACCTACAAAACAGCCTACAGGCAGGCGGTGAAGACTGATTACCGCAAGAGATACCAGTGCTGTCCAGGCTACTACGAGAGTCGAGGCAAATGTGTCCGTAAGTAGCTGTGGAAACCTTTGCACTCTTTGCTCCTACTCGTGCATCAGTGTCATGTTACTAAGACAGAAAGGTGAGACAAATCGGTCTGGAGAACTTTTAACAGAGACCAAAACCGACATTAAAGTTCTCGCTACAAGAATGAAACAAGATAGATGTGAGTAATGATTACACTGTTACATTTTTCCTTATACTAAAGATGTACAGCCACAGCGATGCTACTCACTGGTTTCACTTAACAAGGCAGCGAAGTTTAAAGTTATTAGCTAAGTGGAGCAGGTTACATACAAGTGGAGCAGGTGCGATGCACGGACACAGTTATCTTCTAATTGGTGTCTCACAACAGGCTGATAAAAATACAAGGCTGTGTCATAGACAGACATTTATTAGTTAATTCTATTTAAGTGTATTCTGTTGCACTTCTATTTAAAAACAGGAATACAGCGAACACTGTGCAGAGAACCTCACCAGACAGCTCTCAGGAAAACTGCAGTTCCTCTTGTGGCCACTTGTGACTGGTTTGAAAAACAGCCCAATCCCCTTTGACTTAAAAGGTGATTCCCTTAAAAGGGAAAAACTTAAAAGCATTAGAAATCATGTGAACAGCTGGTGTTAAAAACAGCATCCCCCCCCTCCCAACCCCCACCATAATAACAACCGTATTAATGGTTGTATAACTCGAGCTTTAGCCGGCACCCTGCAAGGCCTCATCTTCAAATTCAAGTCACTGAATCTATCAAGGATGAGAGATTAACAGAATTATCTGAAGACACACAGCTTATTGTGCAGCTTATTGTGAGGCACAGCCTGTCCAGCAGGTTTCTCAGGGACAAGATAAGTGTCTGTGCATCTGTACAGGTTGTGGCTGCTGCTTTGCTCTGCCCTGTCATCCAAATATGTCACCTTTTGTCTTTAAAAAAAGCTGACGTGGAAGCAGCCAAAATACTAATGTTAAGGCACTGAAACGAAGAGTACAAAAGGAAAAGCATTCTGACACTGGCTTATAGACAAAAACAACATCAACCAAGTCAATCAGTACCAACACACTGATTAGTTTGCAAGCAATACTGTGCTACATTTGTGCACGCAGTAACTCATTCACATTACTCAAAGAAAGTGTTTTATTTCCTCTTTTTCCATGCAGTGTGCATTGTCAGTATGAGCAGCACGTGGCACACGAATAACCAAAATTGTAGGTTCACTACCCACTGGAGTTTCTCATCCTGCTGGCAGTAATTGCTGGAATTTTTCTGAAAAATATATTTGATGTGTTTTCATTCCAAGATTTCACATCATTTTAGGAACTTTTGTTATAATAGTTAAGCTTCTGTTGAGTTCAGACGTGCGGCACTGCTGCCTCTGCAGCTCAAAGCAAAGAATGCTCCATATCAGTGTCATCATTTGTATGAATTCAGCATTTGATCAGCTTGTTTTCATGTATCATGATGCAAAAATAAAGTATGTAAGCTCATTTTTTAAATAAGTAAGTATTGTATATCCTATATATTCATTTTTTCTACTCTAGTGATGGTGGCCTTAAAGTAAGAGGAGCTAAAGCAGCTTGTTGGTAGAGGATGAACTGACGGGCTGCACCGAGACCCATTAAAACCTGAATCATACAAAGATTCTTCAGTAAAGTCAGAGAGTAAAAATATGACGCTGGAAATGAGTATAATAAATTCATTAAAAAATTACATCATAGAGTAGTACAGCAATTTTACCAATCCATTTTTACAGCTTCATTTTAATTAAAGTTAAAACTTTCATCCACATTGATTTGAAATGTGCCTCAGGTATTGTATAATCATGTTGTCTTATAATTGCTGTACATCTAAATGACCCCAACTTAAATATACGTGGAAGTATTTGGTGCTCTTTTAAATGCCATCACAATTTGAACTGCAAAAACAAAACAACTTAACAGGTAAACTCATAATCTCATCATTATCTAATGTTCTGCTGAAAAACATGGTTCTTCTTGCTCATGAAGATGTTACTCAAGGTGTATGTACACCTAAACAGTGTAACACGCTCATCACCCACAGCAGCCTCTCCCACCATGACAGTTTGCCCAACAGTGTAATGTAAATTGCTCAGAACCAGCTTGAGGAACATGACAAAGATCCCAATATGCCAAATCTGCCTCCAACCTCTCAAGATCCCCGTCTGACTGAGCATCCAAGGAATAAACTGGTACAAACCCAATTTTCTGTGGCTTCACATTGCAAGCCACACGACTCAGAAATCCACCATCCATGCCCTGAAGGGGCAGAGTGGGTTTGTTGGTACAAGGGAGACACAATATTAACCCCACTTGTAGAAATAAGACTCTGTAGGTGGAAGTTTGAAGTTATCGGCTTTTTCACACAAAGGTGGGGCGCCTGAGTTTGTCAGTTTATATTAAAAAAGTATTTTTAATAATATAAAAGTTGTTCATGATACACTCAAAACAATAATTCTTTGCCCTCATGGACACAAAGCAATAAATGTGAGTGAAATAAAACTGAAATATATTAAATCAAGTAATTAATCATTAAGGAAAATATGATTTGAATGTATACAAATCAAGTCAATTTAATTTGAGCAGATATCATTATATGTAACATTTTCCATTGTACTTATGTAACAAAATGAAAAGTTAGTTAAAGTCGGCATTCTGGGTTAAAATATTTGTTTGAGTGTATTACCACCGATGAAGAGACCCAACTGTCATCATACAAGGACATGTTTCTATTGGTCCAGACTCAGTATGTCAGCTCTCTGGACATACTGATATAATGGAATTCAGGCACGAAACACATTGAATTTAAGACATGAGTAAATATTACATAAGGTTATAGTACTTCTTTATTAAGAAGTATTCTAATGCAAAGGGCTAAAATTTGCAAGAAAGCAGTAAATACGTGCACATTTAAACCCTGATCTGCAAAGCAATTCACCCATTGTGCATCACTTTGTAGCTGATGGTTAGTTAGTAACCAACTGATGTTGCAAAGGTGACGCTGTGTAGTGTATTTACCACAGTCAACAGTTTCTTCAGTCCTGTTGGTATTTGCTTCAATCACTTGCCTGAAACATGACGCAGGTTTAATCGGGAGCTTTGTGTCTCTCTCCACATGGCTGCTACTCTCTTCTTGGCTGGTTTAAACAATGTGACTGATCAGTGTCGTCGCATAGGTTGGACCTGTTGCAGCTGTCAGCAGCGCACTGACACTCTCTTATTGCTTACAAACAGCAGCGACAGATATAAATAACACGAAACCACTCGTGAGGCTGCATGGTTTGAAGAAATTCTACAGTAGCTTCACAGACCTTCCCATTCATCGCTGGATGATCTTAGGAGTAAAGTATGATAATAAGAAGGCTTGCGTGCTTTGTGCTTGAAAAACTGACATTTTGTAGACGGATGCTTGTCGCCCAGCAGAGATAATATGCGTTTACGGTTGCCTATTGTGTGGCATCTTTAGCCCAACCTCTGATTTTCATGACTGACACGAGAAAGGCCAGAACGGAACCAGATCAGCGTGTTTTGAGCTTTGTAATTGAAATATCCTCCATCGACGTGTCATCTATAGCTCTGAACGCAGTTTCTGTACAATGTAGTGTTTTTTTCTAAATATATATAATTACCTATAATTATGTTTACCTTGTTCGTTTGATGACATGTTAGATCCCCAAGTTTCCCTCCCCCAGTATCCGCATGCCTTCAATTAAAGGGGAAAAAGTAATCAGTAAAATTACTGTTTATTGAGTTTGAATTGAAAGAAAAACATGTGCATTCGCAGCACGTTGCTGTCAGCAGAGAAAACGCTTTTGTAACAAAAAAATTAAAGAGATTTGTAGTCTCCAGTCATAAATGCATGTTTGAATTCACTTAATTAACAGCAGAGCCGTTTATGATGTTGGCTTGCACACAGCTGAGAGACTCTTTTTACAAGGAAGCTCCTTGACAGTCTGAATGGCATCTTAACGCTGGAGCTTTCAATTGCATGGTTGAGCCCAGCTGTCGAGCTGGCAGCTCGTGCGCCGCTTACGATGGGTGGAATACATTTACAGGGAAATAATACAGTTGAATAGATTTTGATTGTATAAACAACTCGGATTTGTTGCTTTGAAATCTATTTCATGGTGTTTAATGATTAAAAGAACAAAATCATGCCGACATGAAGCATAATTAGTAACTCTGGAATCTTACAAAAAATGGAAATGGAAAAAGCTTAGCTGCAAGGATTAATCAATCAATGAACCAAGCAGTAGAAAATCAATTTGTCATTTTTGTGATGATTTGTTGCACTTCTGTTTTGCATCATTGCAAACTGAATATCTTTGGAGCTGCACAGAAGACGTCTGAAGATGTTGTCCCAGCTTCTGGAAAGTCATCTGTTATTTTTTATTTGTTTTACTTTAAAGAGATTTTGCAGACTTTTACACAATGATTCCACAAAATAATCTGCAGTTTAATTGTTTTCTTTTCTTCAGCTTGTTTCTTGCAGTCTTCAGTGGCAGACAGTGACTCTGACTCAAACTTGATTTGAGTGAAAGTGAGTTTGTTCTTTCAAAGCCAGGAAAAAGCTTGTTGCTGCCATTGATTATGACAACGTCTTATTCACATATCACTGCAATGTCTCTGTAAACCGGACTCATCACAGCGCATCAAGTCTAACTTTTAAACCAATAACTCATCGCCGTGTCCTGTAGTCTGCTGTTGGCCGGCCATCTCGCTCTTGAGTCATGAGTATGTTTTTATTTACGAGGCCATGCTGGACAAACTACCCTCATATCTTCGGAGTGATTTCATGGAGCTCATCGTCCAATCATAATCTCCCAAGACACATCCCCCGCTGCCTGTTCCAGCGTATGAAGAGAAAACAGTATGTTTGCTACTGCAGCCAGTATGAGTTTGCAGAAACAAATTGAGTTAAATATGTGGTATCCTTTAGGTAAAAGGCTTAACTAACCTAGCAGTAAATTGTTCTTTTAGTCTGGACTGTATATAAAAGATGGACATAGGTAATGCAACATCACCAACTGGTTAATGGACTCTGGTTTTAAAGCCTTGAGTTGGTCATTTTGATCATCACCACCTCGGTTTATTGAAACCAAGCATGATAACGAGGGATACTTCTACCAAGGATACCTTGGCTGAGCTATGACGTGAAGGGATTTTGCAGTGATACCAGACTGACTGAAAAAAGCAACATATCAGACTATTAATTAAATAAATAGTTGTTTGCATGTGAATGGCTTCAGTCTGTACCATAAAGAAAGACATGTTTTTAGGTTTTCTTAGGATCAGTTGTTTTGCAGTTTGAAAGGTTAAGTTGAAAGGTAACTTATAGGTCTATAATTTTTAAAATAAACCCCAAACCTTCCGTTTAGTTCAGTTTTATTTATATAAAGCCAGTTCACAACAATGGTCACCTCAAGGTGCTGTATATTGTCGGTAAAGCTCCTACAGAATTAGAAAGAAAACCTCAACAATCAGACAGTTTCATAGTGCAACACTTGGCCACTGTGGGAAAGAAGAACTCCCTCCCCACAGGAAGAGGCTTCCAGCAGAACCATGCTCAGGGAGGGGCAGCCATCTGCCACCACTGGTTGACATAAAGAGACAGGAAAGAACACACACGGTTGTCAGAAGATAAAATCTGATGATATCCAGTAGTAATATAAACACATGGAGAATGAAATAGGTGTGGAGAAGAAAAACCTAGTGCGTCATGGGAAGTCACTGGGCATGGCTGAATGGATGGCAGCATAACTACGGGATGGTCTAGGGTCATTATATCCAACCCTAACTATATGCTTTATCAAACATGGAAAGTTTGAAGGCTATTCTTTAGAAGGCAGACTCTCAGAGAGGGCGTTTGTCTCCTGAAACCAAACCCGGAGCTGATAGCTGAGCGCTCTGCCTCCCATTCCACTTTTAGAAATTCTTGGAAACACAAGCAGTCTGAGAGTGAAGTGTTGTGTTGGGCTGATACATGGGTCTTTAAGATACGATGGGGCCTATTGTATGTGACGAGATGGATTTGAAATTTACAATGAAATGCAGAAGTCAAACCTGCCGCTGAGACCATAATCTGGTGTTTAGTGAGCCTCATTTTCTCTTATTTATAAACGGACTACTTCCTGCACCAGACTGATCACCCCTTGCTTGCAGATAGAAAGAATGCAGGTTTATGCTTTGCTTTTTAAAAACTGCGCATGTCAATTTTTCATACACACACCTGTCTTTTAGTAAGTCTTCATTTTCTTTGTGCCCTCATACTTTGTAACCTGGTTTTTACAACAGTTTTATTTGCGTGCCTGATGTTGGATCGTCCTGATTGAAAGCACTTGGCGGGTCTCTCTGGAAAAAGAGGTCACCAGCCTCAGTGGAACCTGGTTACATAAAAAGCTACTGTGCTTTTGTGACATTATCCAATTTTCTGGCCAAAAGCTTGAGATAACGTAAACATTAAAGCTTCTTTAAAACCCTGACCCTTCTCCACAAATCTGTTTCTAATTCTGTTCCTTCTCACCAACAGCTCGCTGCACTAAGGAGTGCGTCCACGGCCGGTGTGTCGCTCCAGATCGCTGCCAGTGCGAGGGAGGCTGGCGAGGAGATGACTGCTCCAGCGGTATGAATCAGCCTTCCTCTCGCTTACAGACATTTCCTCACTCTCGTCTCTTCTCTCATTTGCTGTTTCTCCTGTTGCTTTCGTCTCTTTCCCTTTCCCTTCAGCTCCACAGAAAAAATACACTTCACATTCACAACAGGAAATGAGCAATGGCCATTAGTCAAGTGGCTGATCTTCACATACACCTCTCCATCACACACTGAAGCCTCTCCAATGGAAACAGCAAGGGAGCATTACCGCATGTACAGCAGTGACTCATTTATATCAGACTCAGTCCAGAAACCAGTTTACTAGTCCACAAGGACGCTGAGCTGAACCTCCAACGTTCGTTCACGGTTACTGACAAAAAAAGAAGAAGCAATGTCAAGTCAGCTTTTCTTAAAAAAGCAGACATGTGCTGTCAAAATAAAAGGAATAAAACAATCACTACCTACAAACACAAGCAGTGAAGAGGTGGTAAGATAAGTCCTGTTTCATGCACAGAAAGGAGTCCATAAAGAAGAGTTAAGGCTGATCCTGCTGCACTTTTTGGCTCCTGTTACAGAACTGAAGTCAGCAGAAATGGTTATATAACCACTGAGAGTCGTGAATCTAACCCTGTTTGCCTTTTTTGAAATCTTTTTAAATTTGATCATCCAAACAGTGGAGTGTGAACTCAGAGCTGCATTTTTAAGGGGCTCCTGTTTCCCCCGTTTTCCACTATATTCAGCCCCATTTCATCGCACTCAGCTGGGTCAACAGTACACAGCCCCCCCTCTTCTGTTTTCCCCCATTCGTTTGCAGAGAGCAGGAATTAGCTTTAGCGGGTAGCGGTTGATGCCTTGACAGTGGGATGATGGGAAGAGGAAATGGAAAATGTTACCCCACTCTCCTTCTTTTGCATGGCTCACTTCTCTCTGTCTCTTCTTACACCTCCCTGCTACCCTAACCCACACTTTAAGTTTCTTCTTTTCTTTTCTCCTCTTCCACTCCTTTTTCTTCTTGGCTCCTGTAATGGAGTCTTTCTTGGCAAAATATGACCCCACACTTCCTGGATGCCTGTGTGTTGAGCTAGTTAGCTGTGGGAAAGAGGAGAGGGGCCTAATGTTTTCATACTGAAAACATTCTGAATATAGAGACTAGATTTAGAAGGGGAGATGGCTCAGCGTGACAAAAAAATAGAGGAGGGGGTTGGGATGAAATGGACAAACAGGCAATGAAGCCTCTGGTATTCCTCACGGATAGATTTTCTAGCTCCCAGCAGGTTTTTCAGGGACCCTGAAGGGTGAATACCAAAAATCACCAGTGAGTGCTGCTTGTTAGGTGATCAGGAGATTATGTGGACTTTGGATGCAAGCAAAACCCAAGGCGCTGCTTGGACAATACACACGGGAAAAGGAAGAATGTTCCCATCGTGTCTGCATTCTTCATAAAGGACACTGAACACATGCCAGCTCTGAAGCGTGCAGCAGTTAGTGGCTTTACTTGCATGCAGTAATGCAGATTCCAGTTTGCATCACAGTAGTGGTCAAATTAATGACTCGTCCTGTGGCTAAATAGTCATATCTTCAACTCAGAAGGGAGGAGGATTTTCTGTTTAACTTTATTTAGAAATTCTTTTTTACAAGATTAACTATTTTTAATGCTGTACATACGCAGGGACAGAACGCCAATGCCACTGAAATATCAATAAGAACTCAAATTAATTTATAATTTAAGCTTGTTTTGTAGTTTTACTGCCACAAGTTGAGTAGCAAGGTTTGTTTTATAGGATCATTCATGTGTTATAAGAGCCCTGTGATCCCGTGAAAATCCATATTTAAGGTTTGCAATTTAGGATAATGTCACTTTGATTAAAAAAAACTGTATATATATATATGGCTGCTTCCTTTTATTGGTCACCACAGGGGCTCATCTGCTTCCATCTCACCCTATTATTAGCATCCTCTTATGTAACACCAAGTCTCTCCATGTCCTCCTTCACTACATCCATGACTCTGTGGTCTTCCTTTTTTCCTCCTGCCTGGAAGCTCTGTCTTTATTATGCTTTGTCCAGTATATCCACTCTCTCCTCTGCACTTGTTCAAACTGTCTGTCTAACACCAGTCTTTTCTAATCTTGTCCATCCTGGTCACTCACCTCCAGCTCGGCCTCCTGTTTTTCTGTCAGCGCCACCATCCCCAAACCAAACGTCACAGCAGGTCTCACTGCCATCTTGGAAACCTTCCCTTTCACTCTTGCAGCTGTCCTTCTGTCACACATCACCCCTGACACTCAGCTCCATCCTGCCTGCACTGTCTTCTTCATTTCTCTTGTGGACTGTCTGTTTTTTGGGTGGTTGATCCTAGATTTTTAAACTCAACCACCTTTACCAGCTCTCCTCCGTACCAACTTCATCCCAGCCTCCCCCGCCACACTTTTATTCTGTAGGATAAATTTCTCTAATCAAAGTTGAGAAAATGTGTAGTTCAAAATTGAAGGCCATCATTTCTGCACGTGTTACTGTGATAACCTATCAGGCACAGGGCAGGTTAATGAAGCACTTTCACAGATGCAAACACTTAGAAAGGAAAATGGGCCTTCAATGCTCCTTTGACATCAACGTTTGGGGAATTTTGACTCTATTATAATGATTAAATCAGTGCTGGACATAGGTTGGCTAAAGTACATGAAACAAACAGATGTGAATAATTAACTGATGAAGGACTCAGCCAGCTGGGAGCTCAGAAATCACATCTCCAATGAGGGAGTGATGATAAGATTTGTTTGATAGCATTTGATTCTTGTTATGTGTCATATTATGAACCGATTCATTATCATATTTGTGTGGAGAAGAGCCTGCTAACTCTCAAACTCGTAACACTGAGTAGAAACGGAATAAAAATGCTTCCATGTGAATCAGGTAAGCAGAGGCTCTACTGCCTACTACTAATGGCTCAGTTTGAAGTCATTGTTTTGCAATGTGCAGCTGTTGGAAAACTATGCCAGCTCTGATAAACGGAGGTGATAGTCTTGGAGTCATGTAATTCTCATGGAAATCGAGAGCTGGTTCCCAACTGGAAGCAGTACTTGATTCTAATCCATTGTTGTACTGCAAACTGTTGTCAGCAAATATCCAGTTGTGGACATCTGCAGTTGCAAAATTACTAGACATAAATCTGAAGCATCCGTATCCAAACATAGTTTTTTAGATGTGTTTAAGGACATACAGAATCATGTTTTGGATAATTCTATTGGCCGCTGCAGGTTTGGCAGCGACTTGGTGGTGCGAACATTTAGAGTAACGGAGCCCTGTTTGGGCCTTTTGGCTGTTCTGTTTCCACTGAAATCATGTGTCTCATGATGTGACGCAGCAATACTGCAACAGCTTGACTGTTCAGTTCAGTTTAAAAAAAAGTGAGACAATTTAATAAGTTGTATTGTCGGTTATAACATCCAACTACTGTATTTGGCAAATGTTAGTGTTTGATATTACAGCAGCCTGCACTCACTGTTCTTTCACACCAAAGCAAAGAAACATTTTCACATGCTATGATTACATAGAAGCTGGGGAAATCCATGTTTGTGCAAATTAAGACATGTCAACATGAGCAAAACATTTGCTGCATGTATGTCCTGAAAACCCTTAAGCTAGGAGGGCAGTAAAGAGACAGGAGAAAAAGAGAGGGTTCGGAGACAAGTGAGCAAAGTCATAGCAACTAATGTTAACATGTGAAAATATGTTTCCATAACTTGATTTAAGCTGTACTGGGTTCCCAATGCGACTGCATTCATGTGGAGGAGGATGTGATTACATGAAAGAAAGCTTTTTCTGAGTTTTCATAATCAGCGTTGAGCAAGACTCAGCAGTTTTGGGGGAAGCTCACACATGCCTTAAATGGTGACTGCGCTTGTTTTCTCTCATGGCAAGAACTCAGAAAGAGGTCCTACAGGCTGGTTTCTGCAGTAAGAGCATGCACAAACATGCAACTGATGAAACTGTTTCCTGCAACAGAAACAAGGCCAATGTCTCCACTGAAGACATTTTTCTTTTTCTTTGAGCGAACGCAGCTGATACAGTAGCAGCACTATCAGACCACTGCATGTTTGATACCTCTTATACAGCTATATCAAGAATAAATTGTCCATATCCGATATTGAAAGCCCAAGTAACAAGCATGGCAAAAGGGATTTATAATCATTGTATCGAAAGTTTAAATTCACATATATCCAGATTACTTATCCTCTTGAAAATCAATTTCCACAGTAAGACTAATAAAAATGGGATTATAGCTTCCTGTTCACGTCCACTCTGGTAAATTTCATCCACTCACTCAAACAACTGCTGGTTGTATCAGCAGTCAGCTCTCAGAGCCCTTCAGTAAATCTGCCCTGGTGCCCTGGAGAATGCCTGTGTAAACATAATCGCTGCTCCAGCTGAGTTTCTCGTTACTCAACGTGACATACTGCCTTCTCCAATGCCCACACAGAGAACAAGTGAAGTTCTTTTAAACAAAAGAGGCTTCGAGTAAGTGCAATAAACTCTACAGTCTGTGGCAGCGCGATTTGCTCCACGACAAATTTGGCTGTACATGCTGAGAGTAACAGTCAGTGCAGTTCCTTGTATTTTTCTAAGCCGTGCTCGGGCGTATGTTCAACACCGGCAAAGGTGGGAGTGAGACACGTACACGCATGGAGTGTAGCTCACAGAGCAGAGGATGATTCACTGCAGGTCAGCGTGAAATTGTTGGAAACACTTTTAGCTCTGGAGAAGATAACCGACTCCCATCCATCAGTTACGTCAGTGTTATTGGATATCACGTTTTCTCCGATGTCCAAGATAGTCGAGGTAATTGATGAGAAATTTTAAGAATGCACCCATGACCAATCTGGGTTCTCTCCATGGACTAAGATCTCTTCATCATGAACTGAAATCCAAACCTTGTGTGAATTTCCTCTGCGTACAAGCCTCGAGAGCCAATCACCAGGCTCCTGCATTATTTTCCATCAAAATCCTCTCCGTGCAGATCTCCCTGCCAATTCCAAATTATCTGCCAGTAACGTAACATTTGCGAGCTAAAGGGATAGATTTGGTTGGGGAAGAATGGCATCAGACACTCCCTCTCTTGTTGTTGTTGAACAGGGCACAGAATCTAATCACATTTGTTTCTGTTTGTTTCCCATGACATCATATATTTGAGCGTACATAACAGTGTGTGGGGAGGAAAATCAATTAGGAGCAACAGAACGGACACAAAATCATCATACTTGCACCGTATGCAAGTTTCAATAATCATGTGTAATTTTATTTTGACTCGGTGTTTTTATTTCATTTCCAGCATCGCAGAGTAGCTTTGACTCACTGTTTAGAGAAGCAGGAGGTTTTACTGGAAAACGACTGGTTTAAATCACTGGAAAATGTGGGCAATGAAAGTGAGAAGCTCCGTCGTGTGAGTGTGTGCAGTCGTGTGACTGCACGAGCTGTGGGGGTTGTGGAAAAAAACAAAACAAAAGGACAACTTTTCTTCAGAATAAATACAGTAATGCGATGTCCTGTATAAACACATGCTCAGTCTGATTTTTGGAAAGACGTGTTTGAAAGCTGAGCTGAATCCTTTTTTAGCTGAGCTCAATCAGGACCACTTCAGCTGAAAGAAGATCATCGTTTCCATCTGCTGTAATCGGGCCGCGTGGCTCTGCTCTGCATCCTGCCAGTTCTTCCTAAAGTCTCATCCACATATGAAGTGATTGCTTGTTTCACTTAGACTTTAGAACATCATTATGTATGTTGTACTTGTATTTCTCACCTCATCACATGCCAGTCAGTGGTATCAATTTCTCCTGTTGGCAGTTGCTTCAGTTGCTTCCCTCAAAGTTGAGAAGAACATATCTCAGGGTGTGCTCTCTTCTCATTGGTCAGTGTTACTCTGACTCATCTCTGCAAATTGGTGAATTTCAATGACATTCCAGGGTCTGTGGTCATTGAACAGTTGCTAGTCTTCTTCTTTCTGAACACCCCTCAATGCGCCATTTACAGTCCTGCGTCAGTTTGTCTTTGTTCACACAAAGGGATTGTGGGACATCAGCCCATGCAGAGACGAGCTTGGTGGAAGTCCTAAAAAAGCCAACGATTCATCCCCTTATGGTGAGAGAGTTATGTGTGGGTCAAATGCTCATGGCTGGAAAAGTTGGCTTGAAAAGGGGAACAAAGATGAAGCATCAAGGATCAAAAAAGTTTTTAACACTTGGCCTCACTCCACTCCAGATGAGATCTTTTTATATTCCCCAGAGTTAAACACCAACAACAGCACAAACACAAAGAAGAGGAGCCCATGTTGCAGGTTCCTGTATTTATTTCGTTACTACCCCCCTGGCTGCAGTTAAGAGCTATAGAAAAGCTATGGCCATACGTGGAGAGCTGCAACAAGAGCCCCAGTAGATGACAGAGCATGCATGGCAGCAGACGTGACATTAAGTCAGACAATTACAAGGAGAAGCTGTGCAGCAGGCTGAAACAGGTTACATGTGCCCCATATGAGATCTGAAGGTATGATCTGAGCAAGCCAATACCATGATTGCGGTATAGATCTATATAGGAACTAACTCTTTCAGTTTGAAACAAAATCAAAAGATATATAAAAATGTTGGAAAAGGCTAATGTTTTACATGATTCAGTACACTGAGTTTGCCCTTTGACCTTTCAGACTGTGACGATAAACACTGGGGAGCGAACTGCAAGCATCAGTGCAAGTGTGAGAACGGAGCTCTCTGCGACCCTGTGAAGGGATCATGTCGCTGTCCTCCAGGGTTCAATGGACGCTACTGTGAAGAGTCGTGTCCAGCAGGCACATTTGGGAAGCGCTGTCTGCAGAGGTGCAAGTGTGCAACCGGAGGATCCTGCGATAAAGCAACAGGAGAGTGCATTTGTCGGGATGGATTCACAGGGACTTAGTAAGTCCAAACAAACAAAACAGCTTAGCATATCTAAAATCCAACACTGACTTTGTAAAAAGTGATAAAAATTTACAGACATTGGCAATGTTTCTCTATGAAGAACTTACTTTTCAGTTTCATTCAAAATCTGACTCTTGGGTGAGATTTGCATGAGGCCACCTCACAGACACCACAGCTGTGCAAGCACGATGATGACAAAATGACAAATCCAAAGTGCCGACATTAACCATATTCACCAGCTTTCCTTCATCTGTTAATGCTAACATTTTCTTAGCAGCCGAGTCTGTACTTTGTATATGTATATATTGCATACTTTGACAATTATCTCACAAATTCTGGCCCCATGATGGTGCTGGATTAAAACTCAAAGGGTAGGCAGTTATTTCACATTTCTGCTTGGGGAATAAATATTGAAAGCACATCTAAAGTCTGTGAGTAACCTTGTGGTGACACTAGAAGAAATGTTAGTAGATGATTATTGGGAATGTAAGGTACAAAAATCGACTTTCAGCTCCAGGCTATGGAAGAAATTCTGATGGAGAAATATGGTCAGATTCTTGATTAATCCTAAGAGTCGAAGCAGATATTCATCCTAATGTGCTGAAAGCGTCTGGTGAGCAAAAGTAAGATCACACTAGACATTTGTGGGACTATATTTAGGTTATCGGATGCAAGAAAATATACAGCTTGAAGATTGATACCTTGTTAGCAGTTGTGTTAGCGGTAACCAAGAAGTTAATCAAATCAGAATGATGCCTGACACACTAATTAGAAATGCTGAAGAGATGCACACCAAAATAGCTCCGACCCCTCGGGGCCTGGACCTCTGTGAGACGTTGGCAGCAGATTCTTTGGGTCCCGTTTATTATGGAGGTGCGGTGGGATGAATTTAGGATTGGGAAGCCATGAGTGCCTGTATAAAATTAGATTGCAATCCATCTAACAGTTCGGATATTTTAGCAGCCTTCTGCGAGTCGCTCTTGCTAAAAGTTAACAGTGTATTTTCCTTTTCATTAGGAGCCGTTTTTAGAATATTGTACTTTGTTAGTTATTTCTTTTGGGAGACATTTATTACAGCACTTGATTAGACCCTACTTAATTACCCGAATGTTCTCCAGAGGTATGTTAGACCCTCATCTTCCTCTTTGCTGATCCATCTTTTTATTTGTTTCCGTGAGTTAATTCGAAGATTGAAAAGAGACCCCGATGGTCTACTCTGTACTCCATGAGTCATCTGTTACGCCCTGTTTTTTAGATGCCCCTGAGGATGAGTAAGCAGTAAAAACATTTCCCCACTACACATTAGTGGAAACTCTCATTCTGCCAATGTGAAAGCACAACACTCCACTTTGAGCTAAATAAAAAAGGCGGCTTGGCAACAGAGATTAGGGGATAAATCTGGGTCAATAATTGTGTGTATTTGTAGCGTTTTCATATCATCCGTTTTAGAAAATGTAATATCCTTGCGATGGTTGTAATCTCTAATGTGATTGGTTAAAGACACATTCTGCATTACCGGAAGAGGAATTGATGGATCATCTTGATTCTTTTTACATATTCAGCTACTTTTAGACATAAAAACTGCATGAAAAATTCTAAAATTGAGTCCAGAAGTTGATCTATTATGTTTTTCTGTATTTTCACAACTTGTTACAACAAAAGTACGCAGACCAACATTTCAGAATGCACAACACACATGGGCTACAGCAGCAGAAGACCACACTGGATGCCGCTCCTGTCAGCTAAAAACAGGAAACTGACCCAACAAAATCAGATGACAACAGTTTGGGAAATATTACCTGATCTAATTAGTCTCAGTTTCTGTTGTGACATTTGGATGGCAGGGTCACAGTTTGGTGTAAACAACATGAAAGCATGGATCCATCTTGCTTTGGATCAAAGCTTCAGCTTGTTGTTGATTTTGTAATGATGTGTTGGATATTTTCTTGACGCACTTTGAGGCCCTTAGCATCAAGTAAACATCAAGTATTTATGAGCACAGTGCAACCTTCTTTTGACGACTGCTTCCGGCAGGATAATGCACCATGTAACAAAGCTCAGGTTATACTGAGCAGCTTTTATTTAGCATAACAACGTTTAAATGATCCCAAGATCTGAGTCTAATAGAGCATCTTTGGGATGCAGAGAAACGGGAGATTTAAATCATGGATGTGCAGCTGACAAAACCACAATATAAAGAACATGCCTGCAAAGTGTTTCTTTTCTTTAAGTTGAAAAGAAACTTAAAGAAAAGACAAAAGATTAAAGAAAAAAAAAGCTGGAACCATAAGTCCAAGTGAAAGACGCCCTTTAACGCATTTCCGGTGAAATTTGCCAGGCGGCAGAAGGTCCTATAGCTTGTGAAATATATGTTTCTTCTTTATTGAGCATCAATCAGTTTTCAAAAGGATGAATAAACTAGCTGCCTTTTTCATCTCAGTTCTTCCACATTCATGGAGTCTGCAAGTCCACCCTGGAAAGTTTAAAGATTGATAAGGTTTATTTTGAACTGCGTAATATTCAACACCGCTCTATAATTTTTTTTTAATGGAGCTGAAAATGAGTACTGCAGGTTTCTGAGTAATGTACCAACACAAATGCAGTCTTTTGTCGCTAAAAGCAGTTAATTGCAGTCAGGAGACAGTAAGCCATCTTTTTTCTCCCCCCAGCTGTGAGACCTCGTGTAGGAGGAAATGCCAGGCGCGATGCCCGTGCCAGAATGGTGGCATCTGTAAAGGCAAAGGGATCTGCGCTTGCCCACCTGGATGGACGGTATATTTTGAGGCTTTTAGCTCACACTTTTCTGTTACTCATGCAGGTTGCCAGGTTTTAAATTAGCTCGTGTTTCATGTTCCAGCTGGCTTCGAATTCTGGAAAAACAGTCACTTTTTTGTAACACTGACATTTTGAAAGGATGCACTTGCATGACTTGCACATGTTGTTCTGATTGCGAGCCCATCTGACAGCACATTATTTTCTCAGTGAGTGCAGACGCCGGTGGCATTTTAGTCCATCTTTTTGCAATAACGCATCTATATCCATTTGTCTTTTTTGTTTTTCTGTGTGCTTAATGATTTTTCCATTCTGCTGTTCAGGGTCCAGTCTGTACCGAGCGATGTCCAGAAGGAAGGTTTGGGCCAAACTGTACTGAGGAGTGTGTTTGCCACAACAACGGAAAATGTGACGCTGAAACTGGACAGTGTCAGTGTGCTAAAGGTTTCACTGGTCACAGGTAAGCAAGTGATAGTGGATCTTTGGACGGCATGTGGTTGTTTCCGCCTTTTCTTGCTTTTCCTGTGCAGGTGCCTCTCCAGTATGCTTACCGGTGCCACGTCTAATGTTTGGATTAGTCACCGACAGAGAAAAGTTGTCTTCTCGACATTACAATTGAAACCTTTGACTGGAGAAAGCACTTTAAATTGTTTTGACACTGTCATCCATTTTTTTTGTCTTCAAATTAAAAGGCAGCCTGGTTATGATTTCTTGTAAGTGAACAGGAGTAATTTGAGCATGTTTTTCTCCAAAATTCAGGCAAAATCAAACAGCAGAGGCACAGGAATGCAGAACGTTTAGATTTGGTTTGTGCATACTGTGCTCAAACACACATTTGTATATTTTATCCCATTGCCCCAGCTTTTTTCTGTCTGTGTGTTTTCCTGCATTAAGGTGTAAGGAGGAGTGTGCTGCAGGTAGTTACGGACAGGACTGTAAAGGCGTGTGCGACTGTGCTAACGGTGCGCGCTGCTACAACATCGATGGAGCCTGTCTGTGCGAGCCGGGCTTCAGCGGTCCGCACTGCAGGGACAGGATGTGCCCAGACGGCATATATGGCATGCACTGTGAGCGCACGTGTCTCTGTCAGGACAAACACACACTCAGGTAAGAGCAGCTCTTACATGAGTCTGGCAAAAGCTTCATTTACTGCTTTGAATAGTGATGCATGCAGTGTGAAGTGACAAATTAAAAAAACATTCTTGTAATTTGAATTCACATATTTGACGCTACCCTTGTTCTACACTTTATGTTGCGCTGTTTAACCAAAGGGTGTTTTTTTCTTCTTCTTTTAATAACGCTGTAGGTTTTACAGGACACACAGTTTTATTAATTATATAGTTCGTGTTCACAACACTCTCAGATATTTCTCAAAAAGATCCTGAACAATAATATTATAATAACTGGTTCATAAATATGTGTTATTTACTTTATCTGCATAGTATTGCACCATTTTAACTGAGGCTGATGGCATGTTATTTATATTATCCAACCATCCATCCATCAGTGCTTATATGAAGCCAGAAAGCCATGTTTTCCAAGTCCTTCTCTGGGATCCTTCCCAAATGAGACCAAATGAGATCTCCTATAATAATCTTGTCTATTCCAGGATCTTCATCCAGTTAGGTTTACCTGGAAATTCCCAAGTATAGGTTAAATGTTATCATATCGTATCATAATGTTGCAGCACAAAATGTAATTAAAGAGCTGCTTTAAGCAGACCACACGGCCACAGATGTTTTCATTTCTCAGGCCTTTGTGGGCATCACGGAGCCTGATTAACATCTTATGCTGCAGTGGCTCCATCAACCATAAAGTCAACCAATGAGATTATTCTCCAGCTCAGAAAAATGGCAGCATCAAATATAATTTCTTTAAAGTGGTTTCGTGCCCCTCTGCAGTATGAAGACAAGTACTGAAGTACATGTAGACAGGCGCTGACTGTGGGTTTTCTTTGGCATTAGGTCCTCTGTTTCTCACTGCTCCATTCATATTTATGTCTGCTTACACTCTCCAGCTGCCATCCAATGAAAGGAGAGTGCACATGCCAACCGGGCTGGGCGGGACTATACTGCAATGAGACCTGCGCTCATGGTTTCTATGGTCATGGCTGCCTGGAGCCGTGTCTTTGTGTGAATGGAGGGGTGTGTGATGGGGCCACAGGACGATGCCATTGCGCCCCGGGCTTCACGGTCAGTGGTAGAGTAGATTAACGACTCATGACTCACTTTCTATACCTGTTGTGTCTTCATGTAAACCAAACTTTGGGGGTTACTGCAGGGGCTTCACTGTGAAAATCCCTGTAAAAGTGGCACCTATGGCAAGAACTGCTCCCTGGAGTGCTCCTGTAAAAACTATGTGGACTGCTCACCGATTGATGGAACTTGTTTCTGCAAAGAAGGTGATGAATAAAGAAAAACAATCATGAAGGAAAACTGGCCAAAAGGAAAACAAAGACTTACAGTTGATTGTGGGTCTGCAGGCTGGCGAGGACCGGACTGCTCCATCCCCTGCTCCGAAGGAACCTGGGGTCCAGGATGCAATGCCACGTGTCACTGTGCCAACGGAGCAAAATGCAACCCTGCAGATGGATCCTGCACCTGCACGGCTGGCTGGCAGGGGGCGCGCTGTGACCAACCGTGCCCGGTGAGTATCTGGAGATACTGGCAGGAGTTATATATAATATTTACCCTTGAAGTTGTAAAAGATGTTGGAAAACCAGGTATCAAATAGATTCATCCTTTTACAAGACAACAGGGAGCGCTGTTTTGTGACACGTCTGTCCTATACAGCAGTGTCTTTAGTCTCAGACAGTTTTCTCTGTAGGGCGACAATAAAACAGCCTTGAACCTTGAATACGGATGTTGTCAGACACCATGCCTGCACACAAGTGCACAGAGTAACAGCAATAATGCTTTTATGACTCAGCTCGATGGGGAAACTGAAATGTAAGCAAATATATAACATATATTGATATTGTGTATTTAATAAAAATAACCTGTCACAACAAATCAGCAGATAAAGGTAAATGGAGATCTTAATTAATAAGTGTGCAATAACACACTGAATGCATATAAAATATAAACAAAATAAAAGCAGTGGTTGTCACTTTGTCACTGTGTAACATAAATGCTCTCCAAGATAAGAAAAGTCTGGTCTGTGTTTAGTCCATGTCACACTGATGAGACGAATGGCGTCTTTGATAAGCCTGACACTTAAATCATACGGCTGATAATTCTAGGGGTTGTCTGTTTTCTGATTAAGCAGCCCGTAGAAGTGTCCAGCTTTGAATCCCTTACCTCGCCCTCTGTATGCTTCAATCTGCATTTTGGAAAAGTACCCCTCTTGTCTTTGCGATGCCAGCCCACCAGGCTGTCTACACAACATCACATTGCCAGTGTAGTATTTTGTCTCACTCTGACTGGGCTGGCCGAATGTGGAGGAGATTCCCCTGACAGTTCTTTGCCCGTTGGCACTTGTTCATTGTGCAGATGGGCACGTTTGGGCCTGGCTGCCTGAAGAGGTGTGATTGTGTTCATGCCGACGGCTGCCAAGCTACCACTGGGGAGTGCCACTGTCTGCCAGGCTGGTCTGGTAAGTGATGACGTCCTGCTGATGTATCGCTGCCAGCTTGGCTTTGGTGTCACAGATGAGTCTGGTCTGATAAACTGTGAGCCACAGGTTTTAAACCATCCTTTATTCTCATTGTTGTGTGACTTAAAGAAAGTCTAGCTGTAAATGTAAGAAGTGTCAGAGCCAATCAGATTTGTACAATTAATCAAGTTTCTTACTATCAGATATCATACTAGTTACTAATCTCTGTCTCTCTTATCCTGTCTTCCTTCTCTCACCCCAACCGGTCGCAGCAGATGGCCCCGCCCCTCCCTGAGCCTGGTTCTGTTGGAGGTTTCTTCCTGTTAAAAGGGAGTTTTTCCTTCCCACTGTCGCCAAAGTGCTGCTCATAGGGGGTCATATGATTGTTGGGTTTTCACTGTATTGTAGGCTCTAAATTACAATGTAAAGCACCTCGAGGTGACTGTTGTTGTGATTTGGTGCTGTATAAATAAAGCTGAATTGAACTGAATTACTAAACACCAATTCCTTCCTCCTTCTTTTTCATATATGACCATTTAAAAAGGGAAGGCGGTGATCTTAAACATTTGTTGCCTTACTCATCTGTCCAGATGAATTTTTTTCAATCTGAAATTCATTTTTCTGATTGTCGCGACACCACCTGACTCGACCTGTGAGGTCTAAACTGTAACCCTTTGAAAACAGAGCGTTTCATTTGTGAATACATTTTTCTCCTGTGTTTTAACAAATATGGGACAAAAACGAAACCTTCTAACATGCATGAAATATTTTTTACATTTGTTCCAAGAAAGTCATTTTTTCGCTCTGTCTAAGAGATATGATCTGGCTTATGTTTATGACCTCACAGGGTTAAAGTCATACATATTGCACTCTTATTGACCTCCAACAATTCTTCTATTGACTCGATGAGACTAATATTTTGGGGGTTCAGAGAGGACTCTGTTAACCTAACACGTGTGTGTTTCGTGCTAGTGAAGGTGAACGTTGACATGCTGATGTTAGTGTTTCACTCTTACGTCCATACCCCAGTGCAGCCTCGTAAAGGCTGCTAGACTGGCCCAGTATGAAAAGCGCTTTTTTCTGGTTTTGCACCTCCCATCCATGCAAATAAAACAGGCTCTTTGTGTTTCGGGGAAAACGTGTTAGTTACAGTTTTGAAAAATCTTTTTGGTGAGAACACTAAATTACCAAATATTTCAGAGTTGGCTGCTCAGCAGCAACATTTCTGAAACTGTTAACCACTAAAAAACCCTCGTGTTCCCATTTCTCTCTGTTCCTGCTTATCATTTCAACTACATTTTTATCCAATTATAACCATGTTTTTATGTATTTAGATCAGTAACTGATTTACACTTGGGATAGTGAAAGGCATTCTGCTCTTTACTTTAGCAGATGTAAAACTGTAGGTCCTTTATTAAACTAAATGATGTGATTAGAGTCAATAAAAGTTGTAATTTCCTGCTTCGTTTATGTGCTCACTGCTTCATTTCCTTTAGGTCCCCGCTGCAGTGAGCCGTGTTCAGAGGGCCTGTGGGGGCGCCACTGTAACCAGACCTGCTTCAAGCATTGTCCAAACAGCGACACGTGTTTGAGGGAAACTGGAGCGTGTGTGTGCCGCCCAGGCTACTGGGGAGTCACCTGCCAAAACAGTGAGCGTTGTATCTGATGAGTTAATAAAAAACGACTTAAAGACTCGCTCGCTGTGTGCATTGTCTAATATCAGCCCTACTGTTTCCCTCAGAATGCAGAACGGGTACGTACGGTGACCAGTGCAGTATGAGGTGTCAGTCCTGCGGCCAATCATACCGCTGCCATCATGTGACAGGAGAGTGTGACTGTCTACCTGGATACACTGGGCCAAACTGTGACCAAGGTGGGCTTTCTCACTAATCAGCAGTCATCACAAAAAGCCGCTGATCTTTCATTTACAAGTGAGTGCAGGACATTTAGCAGGTTCTTTTCTGTGGTTACAGTTTGTCCAGCTGGCTACTTTGGAAAACAGTGCTCTGAAGTGTGTCTTCCCTGTGCCAACAACTCCACGTGCAACCACCGGAACGGTCACTGTGAATGTTTACCAGGCTGGACCGCTATCGACTGCTCCAAACGTGAGTGCCACAGGATTTCATGCAGAGATGAGAGAGCGTGGACAGTACGGTGCTTTTGATTTGTTTAGAGTATCTACAGGGTTAGAACTTGAAGTGGTAATCTGTTGATTAATAGTCACTATTTTAACTTCCCAGCAGCCAGGGCCTTGCTTTTATCCATAGACCCACTCTAATCATTGGAAGCAGCCAATGTGAGGCGTTGATCTGAGCATCTTGCTTTTCTTTAGAGCTGGAAGTGACCATATTTAAACTACCAGCTGTTGCCAGTTAGCTTAGTCAGCAAGCAGCAATCATAAACTGTCCAGATGCATCACAGAGAAACAAACACCTGCTAATTAGTGCTCGACTAACAAAATACTAGAATTTTCACCAGAACAACTGAAACAAAACAGATATTTGCATTAAAAAGCAGCACAAACACAGGACCAGCTCAGTGACTCAGATTCGCTGAGATGAGGCCTAACAGAATAATAGGAGCAATCAAGTGAGTCCTGTAAAACGTCAACAGATATCTCACACAGATGCTGCTGAAGGGGAAATAAGTCAGAGAAATGTACTTTGTTTTCCAGCGTGTGATCCGGGACGTTTCGGCCAGCTCTGTGCTCAGACCTGTTCCTGTCCAGCCAACCTCCTCTGTGACAGATTTACTGGAGACTGTGTGTGTGAAAACAGAGGCGACGACTGCAAGCAAGGTACGGACCTCATGTTAGCAGAAGTTTGGGAGTTATAACACTGACATTTACAGTACCGTACAATATAAAGCTCCTTGAGGCGACTGTTGTTGTGATTTGGTGCTATATGAATAAAACCGAATTGAACATGTAACCTGTAATGTGTTCATAATAATAATGAATTAATCATGAAAGCTGCTCTGGTTGTTGTACTTGAGCTCTCCTTCCACCCTCTGCTTGTCAGACTCCTTTCAGCAGACGGGGAGCGTCATGAGTCGTCTTAATCCTGGAGAGAGGGAGTCGTGGGGGGCCATCGCCGGCATCGTTGTGCTTGTCATTCTGGTGGTCCTGCTGCTGGCTCTGCTGCTGCTCTACCGCCGCAGGCAGAAGGAAAAGCAGAACAACACCCCGACTGTCTCCTTCTCCACCAGCCGCACCGTCAACTCTGAATATGCCGTTCCAGGTACAGTCTGAAGATGCTTCTGTCTGCTCATGCAGAGAATGGCTCATCCCACTGAGCGCTGCATGCGTAACATAAAACGGACACAGATTCAAAGTAAAATCTGACACATCCAGTCAGACTGTTCAGAGTTTGAAACATCAGAATCTCAACACAGGATTCATCTCCTGTGGATATGAGGTTGAATTACAGCAACAATAATTTAGCACTGAACTTAAACCTACAATGTGGTAGTGTGTAGCACCATGCAGTTTCCAGTAAGGTTTGGTAAGTGCAGACGGGGGGTACGAGAACATCGCTGGATAATGACAATCTGACATGTTCAGTGGGAACAATCACCCAGTATTTTACTGTCATGCTGGAGCGTGCACAGGCAGCTGCACCTGAAAATCCAGTCACCTTAGAAACTGCTTTCATCTTTACTTTCATACGTTTGCTCTTCTTTTTCCAGCACGGCTAATAACACACTTTATGCACTTTGTGGCAAAACAGGAGAAGTAATGTATTTTTTCATGTTCTTGGAGACAAGTAACCTTTTTTTGCAGTAAAGCTAACGTGTTTCAATGAGAAGAATGTTTTGTGTCTGCAGCACGTATGTTGTTGATCCTGTCCAGCTGGAACACGTCACCCCGGCACGCAACAATCCGCCTTTAAAATAAAATGGAGTCATTGTACTTGAACCAAAACCAGGGTCTTTTTCTAAATCTTACCCTGTGCAAAATCGAACAGTAGTTTTTGATCTCTCGTGAGGGACCAGCACTATGGTTCTAGTGGTTTCCACCAACATAGGTCACATCACCGCCAATCACTCCACCCTCAAACGTGTGGATTTTTCACTCTTTTGGAAAATATTATATATTTTGTGTACATAGACATAAATTAGTAGATGGGAGAGTTGTCATTGCAGCCAAAAAAAAAGGAAAATTTGTGTTTGTGGATATAAATTTGACTCTTTGATTAATGTGTTGATGTGACGGCTGATTTTCACTTTTTGACTTCCCTGCTGGAGGTTCAAACTGACACTAAAACACTTTTTAAGCCTTAAAAATATAAAGCAGGATGTCAGAAATCAACATAACTATATTTTAAAAAAATACAACAGTATCTTTTGGTACAACAGTTGATGACCGAATGTGATTTAAGTGGACGTGAAGGCCACCTGAATAAGATTTATTATGAAAAGAAATCACTGAACAAATTTTTGATATAGTATGTTAGAATTGGAAGAAGAAGGCATGGTCAGATATGTTTCAAACTTCCATTTAATTCAGCCAAACGTATTTGATTGTTTTACAAACTGGTGCAGTAAACTAGATGGATATCATGCTCAGTGTCAGCCATTTATTAACTGCAGTAATTGAAGTCATCTTATACATAAGGGATAAATTAAATGTTGCAACAAGTGGGACTGTGGCAGATTTTGTGGTGTTGTTGAGGATTCTTATTGAATCCCTGTAAATATTTATATTTGTGACTGCTGTCACTGCTGACTGCTAACATGCCTTTGCAGAAGAAGATTCAGCCGGTCAGCGATCTACGCTGGATATTGAGTATTTTTGGAGAACTGTGATGTTGATGTCGTTTGTATGCACAGTGCGGTTTCATGTCTATCTCACCCTGTGTGATTGTGGAATGTATTTTATTGACCTTGAGGTAATTTAATAGCAGCAGACGTGATGCCATGTGTTTGTTTTCGTCCTGCAGATGTTCCTCACAGTTACCACCATTACTACTCCAACCCCAGCTACCACACACTGAGCCAGAACAGGCCTCCGCTGCCACACCTCCCCAACAACCACGACCGCACCATCAAGGTGAATGTCATCTCTGATATCTAAGGAGAAAGCTTCATGCCTCATTGCAACTGAAGGGCAGCAATGGAAGGAATATGTCATTTGGACAGCCAGCAACAGCTGGCTATGTATTCAGGGGGTTGTGAAATCATATGATACCAAAACGTGTAGACGCAGTAGGTCATTGGTCCTCAGCGCTTCATTTGGCTTTTGTACATTTGCGACGGTTTATCATTTTTCCTGCCTTACAGAACACCAACAACCAGCTGTTCTGCAGTGTGAAGAACGCAGAGAGGGAGAGACGAGGTCTGTTTGGAGTCGAGACCAATGCCACTCTGCCTGCAGACTGGAAACACCACGAGCCTCGCAAAGACTCAGGTCCGTCTAGGTGACTCTCCACTGCGTGATTCACATAAGGATCATTTAGAGGGCACACCTGCAGCTGTAGACTAGAATAAAATGAGCACATTAACATTTACAAGCTTATAAAAGCAAGAACCTGGTTTCCTGACCTTCTGACCACAGCGGCATTAAAGTAATCAGCAAAATCTGCAACTGCTGGCTGGCGGTGAGGGGTGTGTGTGTCTGTGGGGGGGATGTTACAAAATAAGACATTACTGTCATCACATTATCTTTGCCTGTCTCATAGTAATATAACAGAGTGATCAAATTGTAGTCGATAATTAAACAGTTATGTCACTTAAGTTAAATGCATTCTTTAATTACGGTCATAACAGGTGGAAAGAAAACGTCTTGTGCAACATTAATCAGAGTTCATGTGGGATCAACCAAACGTCTTTATTTTCACTGAAGAGCAAGTATGAAGCTGAAGTGCAAAGATCTCATAGGTGTCCTTTCTTAGAAGGATTTGTGCAGACTTCTGATTATATTTAAAGTTTAATATTATATTATTATGACTAAGTGGTGACCTCTGGCAAAGTGAGAAAGCAAAGAACTGCTGTTCCTCTGATGGCCATGTCCACAGAGTTAAACCTTTTTAAACTGTGCAGCAAGCCTCTAGTGGGCTTGCTGCACAGTTTTGCTGTCCACCCTTATATATGAAGGGGGGGGGGGGGTGCTATGTCACGCTTTTCTCATTTTCTCTCATGTCCTGATGTTAGATGATTACAATCATGATCAAAGTTTTAAATTATGAGGTAAATGTAAAATAATCCCTGCGAGCCAAAAGCTTTTTTAAAGTCTGACATTTTCTTGTAATTTTGTGCTGAGCTAACATGAGCTCAGTGTGGTCTTTTTACACAGTCATCTCAGGGACACCAAAGGCACATGAGTAGAGAAGCCTGGCTTACAGGCACCAGGGTTCTGGTTGCAGGAGAGAGGAGGGGCAGCCAATCAGAAGACAGTGGGGTTTTTAGGGAGGGGAGGCCTTTAAAGCGATAGGAGCTAAAACAGTTTGTTGACAGACCTGGAAATTATTGTTTGAACAGTGAAAAGTATTTTATTGGTATCTGAAAATGAAAAATTGGAATATAAATGAGAAGAATAAGTCCCTATCTATTTTTGATCCAAACACATCTGCTGTAGTTCCTCATTGGTAATGAAAGAGTTAAAACATAGCTGATAATGGAGAATAACCTCGGTAAGCTGAACTGTCAGGGATCAAAGTGTCTCAGTCAAATTTAACCCTTTTTTTAGGGTCTTGATCAGAGTTGTGCGTGAAGCTTGGAGTGGAGTGCAAAAGTTTAGATTTCAAATATTTCTTAGGCTCTTTTCAGTAACTGCGCCAGCATAGCTGCTTAAACAGGTAATGGCTGAGAGCCTCAGGCCAGGAAGAAGCTTAAGTAGTTCCTGCTTATAATCTCGAGCAAAGTTTATCGACCATCACATTTCCTAGTCAGCGGGGCACACTCGATATGAGACTATAAAAATAATAAGGACTTCGTAAAAGGTGAGAGTTGCATTGCCAGCACCTATCACTCACCTGGGATTGATTTTTACAGGTTTCCACAGCAGTTTATCTGCTTTTGATTAGCTCGCTATAAAGCAAAATGAAGACGTCTGATTTGTCTTTTATTGTTAACAGGAGCTTTTGGCATCGATCGGAGCTACAGCTACAGCGCCAGCCTCGGAAAATATTACAACAAAGGTAGTTTATCACCTCATTTTCTCTCTTTTCTTACTTACTGCTGAAGTCTGAGGTTAGCTGTGGAAAAGCTGTCCAAAGTATGCTTACAAAGTCTGCTTTATTTAGACAGTCTGTGGATGACAGTGTTCTCCAGCGTCACACCTTTATCCATCAGATGGCTTTTCATGAATTTTACACAGACATTCATGGTCCACAGAGGCTTTAACTGTGGGGACTTTTCTTCTAACACCCGTGTAATTTTTTAACAGCAAGCTTTGAGTGAATTCGATGTCCATGTAAATTGGTTTCAAAGGCCCCCTCTGGGGGAACTCTATGTACTTGTGGAAAAATGTAGCGTTCGATCTCTCGCCGCCATGTGATCACATTTTTTTTCTAGTGCTTGTGACATGTGGAATGTTTGTTTTCCACATTTTTACTTGCATATTGTTGTTTTAATTTTTATTCGATCTTATTCCTGTTTCCATGTTTTATCACTTCTATTGCTTAAATGTTATTTTTATATTTATATTTTTTTATTTATTAGTTTCTATTATTTTCTGATAGTCTGGGTGGAATTGGACCCAGGCCACACAAAAGATCAAGCCTTCTGTCATGATTTGCACACTCAGTCAGATTTGATCTTCTTCATTGTTTATTTTCTTTGCATTTATTAACTTATTTGAATCTCATTCATTTTACATTATCTGTAGGTTGTTTTGTTTTTTTTACTCACCTCCGCTCACACTTGACCTTGAATGCCACGTCGAATCAAGTGTGCTGCACAAATAAAGTTTGGCTTGCTTGTTTACTGATGACATTCCCATCATCCTCAGCTGGACTGTTTGTTTAGTCCCATTTAGCAAATGTTAAAATGCATGTTAAACAAAGACAGTAAGCTCATAACATGCTCGGCCGTGGGCTGTGTGTAGTGGTCCTGAGAGCTCCTCGTAGCGCAAACACATTTAAGCAGACTGAGAAAACATTTTGACTGGTCTGAAAACACAGACGCGGCAGACGGCTGAGACGTGCTTGTTGCAAAATTCAGTGACTCATGAAGCGAGTGATAAAACAAAGAAACCATCAGACAAACCGTAAGCTTACATCCATTTTTTTATTGTCCCCTGGAAACATTTCTGTTGTAATTGGTCTTTTTTCAGTGTCTCTGTGTTTGCGGCTCTTTAAATGCTGCACCTCTGCTGTCACTGGGGAACATTTTTTTCTCATCTTGTTTGTTGCTAACACGGCATCGTTCCATAAAGAGACAAAGAAGTCTGAAGCTGCTTTTTGGATTATTTAAATATCATTATTGAATATTGCTCATGGAAAAAAACACATTTCGTCTCAACAGGCTCACTTACTTTAGGCAGATCTGTTAAACCTACAATTTCATCAGCGTACAATTAAACTAAAGCTGATTCCTTATTGCTGTAAAAGATCATCAGCACTTTATAAAGAAAGCTGAAACTTCAGAAGCTGTCGTCGTCCTCTACTGTCATGATTTGTCTCCTGAGCCCAGAGGAATTCTCAGGCTTGTAAAACTGCTAGAAATTTCAATTTCCATGTCAGTACTCGACAGTTACTGGAAGTCCTTTGTGCTGCCTACAAATTTACGTCAACAGTCATTAACTTGCAGCTGTACAGCAATTTACAGAGCTGCATACTGATGAAAATCTCACTTTTCATGGAGTGAATGCTTCATCTAGTAGGCTTAGGCTTTAACTCTCAATCATGCTCCATTCTCGCTCTGCATGGACTTCATATGCAGTTAATCTCTCAATATTTGTTTCCTGCAGAGCTGAAGGATTCGGCAGCCGTGAGCAGCAGCTCTCTGAACAGCGAGAATCCGTACGCCACCATCAAAGACCTGCCCGGGCTGCCCCTGCCCTTCTGCCCCCCGGAGAGCAGCTACATGGAGATGAAGTCGGCCGTGCCCAGGGAGCGCGCGTACACCGAGATTACGCCCCCGCCGCCGTTCCACACGGCCACCTTACGCAGAGGTAAGCAACACTTCTGACCTCCTGCAAGTCCGAGGAGTGTTTTACACTTCACCACAACCTTCTTAGTTATTGTTATGGTTAAACGTCCAATATTTCCATCATACAAACATCAGTGGGTCTGTGTGTGTTTTTGAATGAACCAGTCTATTTGGATCCAGCTACTCTAACGCTAATTTTAATAAGAACTATGAGTTTTTAAAATTAGGAATTGTAAAGTAATCGTAAGGTGGGAACTAACTGCGATTTACACTATAGGGACAAAAATACTGGACCACATTACACCTACAGCAGCTGAAACCTGTGCCGTGCAGCTCCTGGTACAGTCTTTGTGCTGATGTTACTGCCAGAGGAGACGTGGAACCCTGCAGAGCGTTAGCACTTGCTGATCCCACTCCTTGATGTTATGAATTTTTATCTGTAGAACAATCCGTTCTTTTGACTACATGGTTTTATACAAGCGTGGCAACAGGATAAAAACACCTGAATTCAAAGATTAAGAGGTGTGGCCCAATATTGTAGTTGATTTTACATAATTCTTTGGATTAACTTGAGTTTATTAGGCTACAGTGCTACCCACGGCACCATGGATCCACCCGCTTTGGGAGAAAAAACAAAAAATAGCAACTCTTTTAAGGTCCTTATCAGTCAAACCTTAAAACAGGTCTGTGGCCTGTTAGACAGCTGGGCAGGCCAGACTTCCTCAGGTCATGGACCAATGAATCAACATCTGTTTGCCACAAATAAAAGACTAAAGGAAGAGGAAGGGCAGGGGAGAGGAGAGGGAAAAACAGGAAGCCGAAGGATTTTCTTCCTAGCTTTTATTGTATTGTGGACACTAGTAATGCATCAATATGCAGTCAGAGGAACGAAGTGTAGGTCTGCGGGATCAAATCCTTACATTCATCCACATATTGGATTGAGTCCAGTCTTTTTTTCTTAGACAAATCACTGCAATTTGCATTCACTCTACCTGAAACAGAAGACTGTGGTTGTAATGACAGAGCCAGCTTTGTGGCCGCTCTGTTGTTTAAATCACTATTCTCTTCTCTGTATGACTGCAACATTTGTAGCTGGTTTTTAAGATCTGACATCCAGACAAGACTTTTGAAATGAAGAAAAGCAAAGTGCAAACAAATCCAGTCTAGCCTAATTTAACTAAAATTGATGTTGAAAATTAAGCTTGGAAAAACTCTTTGCGTCAGCACATTTTGCAGCTAAATACAAACGATTGTAGATGAGATGGATTCTGAGCAGCAACTTTTTCTGCAGTATATTCTACAATAAGTACGCATGTCATAATAAACGAAATTACCTTTAATGTCTTTAAATACTCTGGCATGGATCCAGAACACAGTTCATGTAATAAAGGGTTTATAAACATAAAAGGAACAGTAAAGAGTAAAGACAGGGAGGTGTTTCCACTTCATGGCATGACATCGACGTGATTATGCGACACTGCTGTTTGTTACTGATGTTTTTAGTTTATTTGCTAATATCCTCGTTCAGGGTGCCCACATCTGAGAGCTAGACTCTTATTAAACGATTTATAGATGATGTTATTTAAATTTAAACAGAGGGTGAATGCACGCTTTTCCACCCTGGAGTGTGTGGGCTTTTAGAAAGCTTTATTTAGGACCGAGTTCAACAAGTTGAATTAAACACTGAGCACAGAGTAAGCTCAGACTGTAACGCCAAACCAACTCATCCAGTCTAGTCCAAAGCAGCAGGACTGAATGCACAGATGGGTTTTTATTTAAAAAATAGAGTCAGCATATTTTCCAGCACTAAAACAAAGAATGGCAGCCTGTTTGGTCCTCACAGCGAGTTCTTTTCCCCCTCAGAGTGTCAGAGCTCCCACGGCCACGCTCCTCATGAGGACCCACAGAGCCACTACGACCTGCCGGTGAACAGCCACATCCCGGGACACTACGACCTGCCACCGGTGCGCCGCCCCCCCTCGCCCTGCCCCTCCCCCAGGAGAAGCCCTCAGTGACAGCGTCAGAGCAGCAGAGCAAATTGTTCCCTTCTGCTCGCTCCAGGGTTGATGAAGAAACGGCTAATTTTATCTCTGAAAATCAGAGCTGCAGACCACCAACACAGCAGGGGCGAGGAGTCTGTCCTGCCAGACGAACCTTTGTTTACAGTGGATGCTTTGCTTTCAACTAAACACCGCCCCCTTGTGTGCGCAGAGCGGTACTGGCGTCTCCGTCACAGACCTGTCATCCAGACTGAGGAGCCAGCAGGCTGTGTGGTGACGCCCGCGGGGCTTCAGCTGCTTTTAACTCCCGAGGGCAAAACCCACCAGAGGATTTGATGGCTAAAAGCAGCGACTTGGGAATGTTTGTGTGTTTGAACTCTTGTAAACATGCTGAAATATTTGTTTTCCACACCCTTTGCGTGCTGCTGATGCATTTTTAACGGGCCTCTTTTATCAGAGCTCGATTTTTCCTTCGTCTCGCTTTTCAGGGTTTTTATTTCGAGTTGAATTTCAGTGCGTTACATTTTCAACATTTTTTAAAAAAAGGCAGCTTCAGCTGAAAAAAAAAGATGTCTTATGACAAACCTTATTTTATATAAACAGAAAAAATACCAAAGATTTTTCTTTTTTAACACCTGGAAGCCAAAGTGAGCAGCATTTTACAAAAGTTCGTGTTGTGTTTTTTCAAAAAATAAATGCCATTTAAGGACTGAAGTGTGTTTCTTTAAAGAAATGTGGCTTATTGCTGCTGTCTGAAGAAAACTGTAAATACAGAAATGAATATATTGTCAGCCTCTCAGTATTGTTGAAGCGCAGCTCTTCTGTTCAAATAAAGATGCTGTTATGGGTCTCATAGGACACCTTATGAACTTCTTGTGTATATATTAATAGATGTTAAATGGTCAGTGTGAGTTTGGGCACAGATATTGTGATAAAGCCATCAGTGCAGTGCCTCTTTTTGTCACAATTAAAGGGCCATTTCACCCAAAACACAAAGATTTTATTATGTTTCGGTTTGTTTTTTTAGACCTGGTGCCTGTGTTACCCATAATGCAATCTCTCTGAATGGATCGCCTTTTGAAGGATAGCCACCAGATACTCAGGCCAGGTCTTCTGCTGCTCATTTTTTACACATGCAAAGACAAAGATAATAAAAAAACTAAATGTGTTGCTGGCTGACAGATTTATGAGGCTGCATTTTGGGGAATTAGTTTGTTGACTGTTTATTGTAATTGAAGCACAGCTTGCTCAAACATTATTGGTCAATACAACTTCAAGAGGACTAGAAATGGAAACCTCAACATGCTGGGTACCAGAGCTCATCGTCTATAGATTTTACAGTCATATTTAGGTTATGGACGTTACCCTACTATGAGTGGATTGTGCATAGTGATTGATGACTTGACAGCTGCCTTTGAAGTGAA